>NC_133531.1:82926180-83229880 GCF_048544455.1 Silene latifolia | reverse complement strand
ATATATTTTGTTTAGTTGTAATTAATCGTTGTTGAATTACGATCCTTCGTCGTTATATGAATCGTTGTTGAATTGCATTCCTTCACCGTTATACGAACTAAATAATTATAAAAATCATCGCGGGTACTCATTTTCAATAAAACGAATTTAAGTTTTAATGAAATATTTTACAGTGATAGAAGGCTAAATAGGAAAATGAAGAATGTTATGGGGCATAACAAGTAAATAAGAGGGCGTGATATAACAATTCCCTTATTATTCTCCATCACTCTGAGGTTCTTTTTTGAAAATTGAGTATGAATTGATAGATTGCGTTATAAAAAAAATCCTAAAGCAATTGTAATGTAAGAATTTTATTCTTCTTATATTAAGTCATTTTTTACCAATCTCTAACTTTAATAACGTTTTGTACTAATGGACGAACTTTTACGTTTTGTTATTAAAGAGCCACTATTAATTTTTTTTTAATCTCCAACAAGTTCTTTTAGTCTTTTGAAATAATCAAATAACTTTTTTTCTTAAATAAGAATCTAGTTCTTATTTTGACAAACCCAATAATACGCCCAATGGAATAACTTTATTTTTAAACTTTTTATTGACAAACTCAAGAATAAGAACAATCATTGCATTTGCTCTAAGAGATCTAGTTCGATTAAGGCCAAAGGGTGTGATGAAAAAAATAAAAATATTTAAATAATATTGTTATATAAAATGTCACGGATTAAAAATCAAGTAATTAAAATAACTCAAAATAACCCTTGAAAATCAAATTTAAATCATTCATATTAAAATAATATAATTGTTATTTCCTACACACTTTGCTAAATCCTATACAAAAATTCTGTATAGCATTTAGTAGACTGTGTATAGAAAATAGAATGTCCCTCAAATAAAGGAAAAATTTTTAATAACACATTTTAACAACCCGCGGGAGCGCATAAAGAGTTAACACGTAATTAACAGTGGAAATCATGAAAATTTTACAACTTTTTAATAAATAAAGCATGAGGGTCACTAAATCATAAAACTGATTGTTTACACGAGTTTAAAAACTTCTAACCACATAAAAAGGCATTGCCATCGTGCATGGTCCCACCTTATTTGCTAGTGATATAGTCCCATCATAACATTTTGTGGTATCAGCAAAATTTGTTACACTTTATATAATACTCCGTATTTAATAATTATATAATAATAATATTTTATTTTATTTAGCGAGTTGGGCTTGAGACGGAATAGTAGTAGTAGTAGTAGTAATAATAATAATAATAATAATAATAATAATAATAATAATAATAATAATAATAATAATAATAATAATAATAATAATAATAATAATAATAATAATAATAATAATAATAATAATAATAATAATATACGATAATAATTAATTCGAGACGGTAGTAATTATGACGGTTGCTAGAAACTTCCACCCACCTGCCTTATATACTTCACCCTTATCCACCTATCACCCTTATTCACTAAAAATATCAGTACAATCCATGACCCACCAAACTTTAGAGAGAAAGGAAAGAAAGAGAGAAAGGAAGAGAAAGTGGAGATTTCGCCCTCCGCCTCGAGTTCGTAAGGTAAGACCGTCTTATGCTAGCTTTTATGTTATCTATTTTATACCATTAACCTGCCTCGACCTTGACCCATATATGACCGCCCTTGACCGTACGCTTGACCACCGTTGACCACCCTAAATCTGGGTTTGACCGACTATATACATGGTTATAGCTGTTTTGTGCGACGATCTTAAGACAGTATTGTGACCCACCATTCGTGGCTATTTTGGGCGAACCTTGGGTGGATTGTGTCGAGAGAAGTAAGGAGGAGCTAGTGGTGGTTTTGGTGGGTGGGTATAGTGGTTGTGGTGGTCGAAAATCGAGGCCAAATGTGGTTGTACGACCTGTTTTGTTATCATTGTTTGTGGGTCGTGTGGTGGATGTTGCGGCTGTTGTTGGTGGTTGATGTCGTCGCCATTGCTGCTCCTGGAACCACTGTGGTCAGGGGAGGCCATGGTGTTGGTTGGCGTGGCCGGCCATGGCCGGTGGCAGTTGTGGTTGTGGTATTTGTGCGTGGTGTTGTGTTGTTGCGGGTTGTTGTTGTTGTTGTTGTTGTTGTCATTTGTGGTTGTTATTGTTGCGGTTGTGGTGTCTGTCAGCCGTGGCCTACCATGGCTGGTGGTAGGAGCCATGGTGGCGGCAGTAGGTGGTAAGTGGTGGTTGAGTTTGACTCGGGTTTTGGCTAGTGTATAAGACAGGTTTAATTAGCCGTATTTATATAAATAGATTAGAATATTTATACGTATTAGATTGGTATATTTATACGTATTTGTAATTTTTATTATAATCGTATTTTATGAAATGGGTTTTGTGAGACGGTTTTACGAGACGGACCTAGCTTGTGTGACGGTTTGCTTATGCGGATTTGCTGTGAGGTAGGTTTATCCTACTCAGTTTCATTGTTGCATTTATTTATAAAATGAGTCTTTTATCATTCATTTGCATCGAGTGAGTCGTTAATTGACATATGTGGACATGGGCCACAAGCCGGTCTGTGGGCGCGATGCCGCCTACCGGTCCGTAGTCACGGGCCACCTGCACGCTAAGCCAATCTGTGGACATGCAACAGTCTTTTAAAAGCCACGCTCGACGGCGTAAGAATGCTTTCGACCGGATCGTTTTAGATCGGTCGGTTTCGTCTCGGCAAGGGTCTCGAAATGATGCAAGAGATGTTCGGAGTCGCCACCAAGCATTTGTAGGATGCTTGGAACCCGTTCGAATCCACTTTATACCTCGGTCAAACGAAGCACAAAGCAGGGTTTGACATAGGTACTACAGATAAGGAATCGTCCCTCTTTAGCATCCTATCTCTAGAATGACTCTCGTACGCCATGGACAAGGTCGTCCACTATCTAAAGTTTCTGATTAAGAGGTTAAGGTACGTATTGGGAAGCCCTTTAATCAGACACCCAACCCCGCCCGCGGAAGCGGCCTCTGCTGAAAGATATTGGTTGGTTAAATGCAAAAGTTGATAAAACGGGTAAATGCATGAATGCGCATCCACTAGTTTGAACCTAACATGTGAGCTTTCTATGTCGGTTTGTTTAATCCAAGTATCAAGTATAAGATGTCGAGTTGGATTTAACGTTGATTTGCATCCAAGACGGAAATTAAACATCCTTTTACCGAATTAGGTTTATGGTTCATAACATGAATCATTTGTCTTAGTAAGGCATTTTGCAAATATAATGTTGAATGAGCAGATTTGTCATCTGATCCGTCCTGTATTCGGGTTAACCGAGGTCGGGATCATCCTAGACAAATGCTGGAAGGGGAACAGACCTTGCATCAGGCAGCCAGTAGAGGCGCGAGCCTATTGGCGATGCAAAAGGGTCTGCCCTGATCTGCATCAGATCACCATAAGAGGCGCGAGCCTGTTGGCGATGCAAAGAGGTCTCCCCTGGTTTGAAAATAGAAAAATAAGTAGCCTGTTTAGGCGCGGGTCAACAGACGATGGAAAACGTCTTCTGACCATTCAAAAAGGTTTGTAAAATGTAATTAAAAATGGGTGTTTAAACCCGTCTTCATTTGAAAAGACCGTTTAGGCCGCTTTTGTGTTGATTTGAAGAACGACACTTGAATAATCGTCATTGTTTTGACAATATTCGATGTCGGGTTCGATTATGCAAGCTTGACATGAATAGCTTTGAAAATGGTTATGAACTAATTGTTTTAAGTTCGTTTGTTTTGTAATTAGTCAATATTTATCATCGTATTCGGGTTAAAATCCGACATGGTATGTGGAACCAAGGATGACTTTGTTTTGATGACTAATACATTTGTTTTAAAAATATAAAGAAATAAAATAAAAGGTTTTAAAATACCTTTTATAATGTAATTAACCAAATATTATCACCGAAACACGGATTAAACCGTCATGGTATTAGGAACCAAGGGTGAAAAATGTTTTATGGTTAAACTTGTCATAAAAAAAATGAAAGATTTGAAAATACTCGAAATGGTAAAAACCGATTACAAATATGAAATAAAAATGAAGGAGAGGAAGGGACCGAACACGGTTTGGATTTAGGTTGGGCAAGCTGCTTTAGGCACGAGCCTGTATGCTACGTAAGTAGCCTCTGCCTCAACCAAAAATCCGATTTTGGCTCATTCTTCCCATGTTTTGGAACATGTTATGCATGATTTAGCATGTTATAGTCATGAAACATAGGAAAACATGATAAAGGAAGATTTTTACACCCTCATACTTAGATGCTAGGCTTGTAGCGAGAAACCGACGAAAGTGTATCAACTTGTTTGGCCGGAAAACGCAGTTTAAAAACCATTTTAGTAAGTAAAAAGAGTGTTTTGTTAAGTTTAGTGATGGTGTAGTGGTCGAGATGGTCGGTCAAGTGATTTAATGCACGATGACGGTACCAAACAATGTGTAAGGCTTGTGTTTACGATCGGTAGGTCGTAAACACGTGTCGGATTGTGACTTGAGAAGTCGAGTCTAGAATTTTAAGGGAGAAAAGAGGGGGCGGACACTCGCGTAACTCTCAAATGGTGGCATTTGAGGGGTATTTATAGGAAAATGGGTGGTTGTGTGAGTTTTGAGCGACGTGGCCGCATGGGCTGCTCAAAGAGGCGCGAGCCATGTCGCACGTCTTCGAGGTGTCTTGTCACTATCACACGAGGAAGTCATGATTTATTCTATCGTAAGATTTGGAAGAACTTGATTTGTACTTGACCATTTATGATTCCGGGAAATCTTAACATGGAAGCATTTGAATGGTTTATTTTTTGTGTTTGACTCGTTGTTGGAGTCGGGATTTGAATTTTGATTCGGTTTTTGGTCCGATGTCGGTTTTGACTCTAGTTAGTGTCATTGCAACCCCGTCATCATGCATCAAACACTCCAGGTACTTTTGAAAAGTTTGAAATGTTTTATTTTCGAAATCGTTTTAAGTTTTCCGATGTAAAGTTTTACACAAACTGTCTATCAAACGCTGCGATTCCTAAGCATGTTGTAGTCCGATAATCATTGGATGTTTATTGGAGACTCGACAGATACTGGGTATCTACAAAGCCCCCACTTTGACTAAGGCTTGGACAAGGCAAAAGTCAAAGTAGAGCCCCCATGTCAATCGAAGATTACAACCTGGAGACCGAAGCGACGTCGAGGTGGCTCGAAAGGAATCGGGTCAAGGACCTGCCGTCAGGAAGGGCGACGCCAAGGCGACTCAAGGGTACGAGCCGAGGACCTGTCGTCGGGAACAGTTTAGAGTCTGTCGACTGTCCGTGCGGGTCGTTTAAAGTCTGTTAGACTACGTACAAAGGCTCGCCAGCCATAAGAAGGAGTCATACTCGAGGCATCTTCGGTATATGTCCTTGCACGTTCTTGTTTGCGGACAAAGGCTCGCCAGCTGCGTTGCGTATATGAAGGGGCTCGCCAATCGCGGTGCGTATATGAAAGAGGCTCGCCAGCCGCGGTGCGTATATAAAAGGGGCTCACCAGTCGCGGCGCGTATATGACAGGGGCTCGCCAGCCGCGGTGCGTATATGAAAGGGGCTCGCCAGCCGCGGTGCGTTGTAAGGCTCGCCTGCCATGTGCGTTGTAAGGCTCGCCAGCCATACGCGTTTGTAAGGCCCGCTAGCCATACGCGTTTGTAAGGCCCGCTAGCCATACGCGTTTGTAAGGCCCGCCAACCATAAGCGTTTGTAAGGCCCGCCAGCCATACGTGTTTGTAAGGCCCGCCAGCCATACGCATTTGTAAGGCCCGCTAGCCATACGCGTTTGTAAGGCTCGCCAGCCATATGCTTTTGTAAGGCTCGCTAGCCATATGCGTTTGTAAGGCCTGCCAGCGATATTTGAATGTGCTGCGTTTTGAGGCTCGCCAACTATATCGAAGGTCGATTGATCGACCGTGGGAAATAGCCGTGATGGGCTTGTTTTGGGAAGTTTGTTTGAATTAGCGGGCTTCGTGAGGAAGTCTCCGATACCCTGTTGGGGAATCTCGGTGTTTGTTTGTGGTGCCGAAAAGGGATAGGTTCGTGAGCCTAACCCCCAGGGTCGGCAGCGATTTTTGAAACTCGAGGAGAGATAGCGGTTTTTATTACCGTTGGTTTTGTAGAAAAGAGACAGATGCGTGCTCTATCGTTCGATGCGTGTTTGGGGAGGACGATTTCAATTTCGTCTTTCCACAATTTGAGATTTGATGAATGTGTTGAAAATTTGTGAGAATAGCGAGTTTGAATCTTGCTATATTGTTTTGACTTTGGGGGGTTTTCAATTTTGCCGTGGAAATTTGAAGAAATAGTGAGTTTTGAATTTCACTACTATTGTTTTTGAAATGACGGTTTTTACTGCCGTCATTGAATTTTGAAGAAATAGTGAATTTTGAATTTCACTATTATTGTTTTTCAAATGACGGTTTTTATTGCCGTGGTTGAATTTTGAAGAAATAGTGAATTTTGAATTTCACTATTATTGTTTTTGAAATGACGGTTTTTATTGCCGTCGTTGAAATTTGAAGAAATAGTGAATTTTGAATTTCACTATTATTGTTTTTCAAATGACGGTTTTTACTGCCGTCGTTGAAATTTGAAGAAATAGTGAATTTTGAATTTCACTATTATTGTTTTTGAAATGACGGTTTTTATTATCGTCGTTGAAATTTGAAAAAATAGTGAATTTTGAATTTCACTATTATTGTTTTGAAATGACGGTTTTTATTGTCGTCATTGAAATTTGAAAAAATAGTGAATTTTGAATTTCACTATTATTGTTTTGAAATGACGGTTTTTATTACCGTCGTTGAAATTTGAAGAAATAGTGAATTTTGAATTTCACTATTATTATTTTTGAAATGACGGTTTTTATTGCCGTCGTTAAAATTTGATAATTTGTGTGGGAAATTGGGCCAAAGCCCAAAATTTCGCTAAATGAGTCAGGGAGCGCCTCATTTAGGCGCGAGCATAGCTGCGAAGGAAGGGAGCTTCCCTTTTTCTGTAAAAAGACGCGAGAATGGGAAGCTCCCCATTCTCATCATCTTCCTCGACAAAACACAAAAAACCCGCAAAAGGACGCCATTTTCGATCTTGTTTCTTACTTGTTTTCGTGCCATTATCATCATGTCATCTCAAGGTATGTAAATCCTCTTGAATCCATTTGAATTTGTTCGCCTTTTCGTTGATTGAATTAGGGCGAAACTTTATACCCTGAAAAACGATTTGGGCGTTTTCGATTAAGCCAATTTCGAGTGAAATTGATGATTGCATTAGGTTAGAAACTTGTTTAGGAGTATAGGGGTGCTTTTAGTTTGCATTTTGGTCCCCGTTCCCGCTCCCTATGCTTGAAAAACGTGAATGAGGCGAGGGGACCGTCTTATTTCACAATGTCAAGTTTATTTGCTTGAGTTGTGTGCCCCACTAGGTTGTATTGTAGTCGGGGAAGACCGTGTTTGCCACTTTGAACCTTTGTCAGGGTATTGTGGGCAAAATTGGAATTTTTGCCTTTTGCGACGGTCTTATGTCTAACAAAATAAGCATCTGTTTGAGCTCAAATTGAGTCAGTTTTCTTTGAAATGGACCTTATTGGTAGTTTAGGTCGCTTTGAGACGTGATAAAATTACGTTGCTTTGTTGTGGTTGTATTTTGAAATTTCGACCTATTTGTGTTCGAATTGGGGCAAAATTGCCGTTTTCGAGCCGTGGAAAATCTACCATTGTATCGGGAATATATTGATTGTTGTTGGTGGACCTTGTGTGGGTCTCCAGGTGCCGTTCTTGTTGTTGTTGTTGTTTTGACTCATCTTTTGCTTGAAAAGAAGGGCGAGACGTCTTTTTTGTGCGGTTTTTGTGGATTGTTTTTTTTTTTTTTTTTTTGGTTGGGTTCGGGCGGGATTGCCCTTGTTTTGCTTTGCAGGGTTTTGTTTTTTTTGGATTTGTCCGTTTTATGCCGTCGCAATGTCGAAATTTCGGCTAACGTTCTCTTTTGCCTTTCCTTTGATCGCAGGGGAGTGTTCGAGGCCTACCGGGTCCATCGCCGAGACTTTGGAGGACGAGGATGATCCAGAAGGAGGAGGAGACGACTGTGTTTTGTTACAGGCTTGGTTGTGTTTCTCCCTGGCGGCCTTTGCCCGGCCAATGATCGGGTACCGATCGTTGGTTGTTGTCTACAGAGGTTCAGATGTCTGATGAGTGGGGTTCAAGACGGGTGCGCTATCCCACGTTGCTGTCTTCGATCGTTGTTGAGTTATGATGATTGGGGTTCAACATCGGGGTAGCGCCTGGCGTCATGGTTCCCTTTTGTCCTTGAATTCTGATGATGGGAGGTTAACGTCGAGATAACGTGCCGAGTTGCGATCCTCGGTTGTCATGTCATCCAAAATCTGCCAGGCATCATTTTCCTTTTTGTCGCGGAGCAGGAATGTGGTATTACCGTCATGGTAACCACCTCTGCTTCTGCCGTTACTCCTTTTCTTTCTTGATCGGAGGGATGGGGAGTGCTTAGTTCGGTAGGTGGCAGATAGCCCCCAGTTTGTTGTCTTAGGCCAGTTTCTGTATGATAAATACTTGTACCGGATCCTGTTTGTATGGTCAGTCGTTTGTATCAAACGTGTGTTGATGTATTTTGCGTGAAGCCGTTTGTATATATGTGTTTTTGGATTGTGGTTTATTTATGATTTTTGGCTTTTTGTGTTGTGTTTCGGAGAAGCGTTGTCGGCTGTTAGTTCCCCTTTGCTTCGCACTAGTTTCTGCATCGTTAGTGTAGAAAACGGGCAACAAGTAGCACATACGCATGAATGTAAACACATAAAAAGCATTTGATTGGAAATAAAATTAACCACGATGACTCGAAGTTAAAATTTAAATTTGAAAAGATATTTTGAAAATTCCGCGACAAGTCTTCACGTTTGGATTTCTCAAAAAGAATGGATTTGAAATTTGAGCGATTAAGTCGTGTTTTGAATTAAATCGCATCGAAATTGTTGAAATTGATTTGTAACTCGAAAAATTCAAACTCAAACCGCCATGGGTGAATTTTAAAAATAGATTTTTGCGAGTGTATTTGATTGATTTTTTTGAGATGAAGACTCGGATTTGTGAGAGCTTGAAATTTTGAAGAAAACTGACGTATTTTTCAATTTTTGATTTTGTGGAAAATGCGAAAAAGCGAAAAATTTTCGGAATTTCGACTGACCTGGAAACGATCCGTCGTGGATCGGGGCGACTAGCCCTTCCCCCTTAAAAAAGGAGAAAAACCCGTATGTTTAAAGCTGCGTCATGGAAATCGTGTCGGATTTCGTAAAATGCGAAAATAAGGAAATGTGAGTGTGAGAAAACACAAAATATCCTGGATAGGCCCGAAGAGGCGTGAGCCCTGCGGCGGGAGGTTTGAGGTGTCAGGAAGAAACACAACTTGAAAGGAACAATTCAAGGTGGGGATCCTAAGGAACAACCCAAAGAGGCGCGAGCCAACTGGCGATAGAAGCCAGCCTCCCCCTTTTTCCGGAAAAACGCGTTGATTGTTTTGTATAAATCGAGACGTTTGTGCTTCATTGTCTCATCATCCGAAACACGAAAAACATCTATATAAAAACCTTTCTTCTTCTTCCACAAAATTATTCATGGATGCTTTCGAATATGTGTTGCGACAATGGTGTCGGGATTTGTCGCCTCCCGAGAAGTATAAACTCATTTGCATGGGAGTTGTTCAATTGTTGGTGCTTCATCAAGTCAAGGTGCAATCCTCATTTCTTGAAGCATGCTATCGGTTTTTGGATTCGAAACATCATGTTTTCGTTTTCCCGAAAGGTAAAATTTGTCCTCTTGCCGAAGAAGTAGGTGCTATTGTTGGGTGGCCGGGTTGTGCTCCGGTGCTTCCTCCGACTCGGTTGTGTTACAAGGAGAAGTTCCGTTCGATGTTGGGCTTGTCAACAAGTCAAGTCAACTTTCTCCTTGCTCCTCATGGTGTGGATATGTTGGCTCTTATCAACATTTTCTCAAACCGGTTGGACGTCAATGTTTCGGAAGTGGCTAGGAGAAGGGCTCTTGCCTTTTGCCTTGTCCACGCATACCTCTTTGTTGATGCTTTGAAGAAAGAGAGGTCAAAATGCTATGGTATCATGACCCTTGTGCACGTGGTTGACCAAATGGAGCACGGTAGAGATCCATCAGGGTTGGTGCTTGGCGAGATTATCCAAGCTTTGGACAAGAAGGGATCTTGTGGAGAATCTCCCTCGTTTGGATCCCTAAGGATCCTCGAAGTATGGCTATTGGAGAGTCTAAGGTATGTAGAGCCTCCGGTCGATTCTTCTTCTTAATCCTTCCGTCACCTTACTATGAGGCAGAAGTTGTACTCGGATAGCTTTGCATCCACCGAGGCCTATTGGACCTCGAGATTGGTGGAGGAGGGTCGTCCTCATATCCATTGGGTGGTGCCATGGTGGCACTTGAGGTCCTTCACGGGGTTGCCCGCTCCGGTTGCTAGTTCTTGCTCTTTGATGGTGGTGGGTTTGAAGGTTGCTTCCTTTATTTATCCCGAGAGGCTCATGAGGCAAATGGGGCGTCAACAAAAGGTGCCCGCTCAACATACTCTTGTTCAAGAGAGTGTGTTTCGAAACTCCGAGCTTGTGGAGGTCTTCGAAAGGTGGTGGGCCACCCGGCCGCTTTGGGAGGTACCAAATCCCGTTGCCACGACATGGGTGACTCCCGCTTATGTCAAGTGGTAAAGAGCTCAAACCTTGGAGGAAAGGTCCAAATCTAGTAAGGACGAGGTTGTTGACTTGAAGTATAGAGAGATTGGCAAGGCCAACCGTGCCTTCTTTGAGGACTTTGTAGGTGGAGCTAGCCCGGATGTGATGAGGCCACCAAAGAGGAGAAGCTCGGGTCCCAAAGATATAGTGGGCTGTGTATGGGCTCGCCTTCGACCGACTATGGGGTCATGCATGAGACCGGAGGCTGTCGCCGTTGTAGATCCGTTGAGGATCCGTTCCGAAGAGGAAGTTCATGCTAGGCGGGCCAACAAGAAGAACAAGGGGAAGATGTACCCCGAGGGAAAAGGCAAGGGTAGAATGGAAGAATGAAGACCTCCATTACCCATTTTATTATTATGTTGTATTAGTGTTGTGATTATTATGTTGTACTAGCTATGTATTGTGTGTTTCGTGCTAGTTTTACTATGTGAGGTGTCTTAGTCAACACCTTAGCATTGACAAGTTGTAGACTTGCCGAGCTTTATTTGTTGTTGAATTTGTAATCCTTCTCATTATTAACTAAATAAGAGGATTGCTTGTGACAAAATTGTGAAGGCTTGTTTCTTCCATCCATTTTGTAAAGGCAATTCGGCTTGAATTATCCTAAACATTGCACTTGGGAAAGTGGGATTCTTGTAGGAAGGGAGAAAGGCTTCCTTTTTTGTATTTTGTGGGAAAGGGAATGTTTTTCCTCTCTCACTTTTTTTGAAGTTGATATGGGTGATTTTTTTTTGTTGGTGGTTAAGCATAACGAAATGTTTTTTTTTGGGGATTTTTGACGGGGATGGTTGTATCCTTCTTGTGTAAGAAAGGACTGCCTACGTATCCACCTAAAGAGGTGAAATCAAACCATGATCGTAGTTCTAAATGTTTTGTGAATTTATTTGGGGTTTTGTGGTTTTATCCCTCTCGTATAAGAAGGACTGCCTACGTATCCACCTGAAAAGATGAAATCAAACCATGCTCGTAGTTCAGGGGGTTGTGTTTGAGTGCAAATGGATGTTGCCTTTGACAGATCAAAGGGCATTCGAAACGGGAAAGGTGCCGCAACTTAGACTCGATAAAACATGCAATTTCAAATCAGAACGCGTTGAGGAACTTGACTTGAAAGGGTTAAGGTGGTCGCTAGTTGTAAAACAAGGGTGAGGTTGTTGGTTATTAAGGTTCAAGGGTAGTATTTCTTGAGTTGGCCTAGGTTGGTCGGGTTTGTAAAATCCTCCTCGTCTAGGTCACTCAGTCTCAGTGCGCCCCCCAAAAGTATTTTCCTGACCAGGTATGGCCCGACCCAATTGGGTTTGAATTTTCCCCTCAGATCGACGGGCAATAGTGCTCGAACCGACTTGAGGACCAAGTCACCTTCCTTGATGTTCCTGGGTTTAACCTTCTTGTTGAATGCCCGTTGTATAAGTCGTTAGTATAGATGGACATTGTGCAGGGCGTTGAGCCGCCGTTCGTCCAGAAGTGTGAGCTGCTCGTACCTTCGACGGGTCCGTTCCGCCTCAGGAACCTGATTTTCCAGTAGGATGCGTAGAGATGGGACTTCTAACTCGATGATTTCATGGGGTACCCCATATCTGCAGATGATGTTGTCCTGGATGAACTTGGCCTCTTGTTTGGCGGTCAAGACTGTGTATGACTGTGCTTCCACCCATTTGGTGAAATAGTCGATGGCGACGAGGACGAAGCAATGCCCTTTGGTGCCTATCGGGTTGACTTTCCCGATGATGTCAATGCCTCAGGTCGAGAAAGGCCAGGGTGATGTCATGGTGTATAAAAGGGACGGTGGTATTTTTTTTATATTGGTGAATATTTGGCAATTGTGGCAATGTTTGACATAGTTACGACAATCATCTTTCATGGTGGTCCAATAGTAGCCTAACCGCATGATTTTTCGGGTCAGCATCATTGCGCTCATGTGAGGGCCACATTCTCCGTCGTGGACCTCTCCCATGACTCTTTTGGCTTTGTGATGGTCAATGCAAAGGAGCAGAACCCCTTGGGGTGTTCTTTTGTATAATTGTTCTTGGTTTATCACGAATTGTGATGCAAGTAAACGGATGGCTCTTTATCCTCTTGGATCGGAGTTAGGAGGGAATTCGTTTTTGGTTTTGTAGTTGAGGATGGCTTGGTACCAAGGTTCATCATGGTTTTCCTCGTCGTTGTTGATGGTACAGAAGTAAGCTGGCTCGCTTCTTCTCTCGACACATAGGGGCATTGATGTCATGTCGTCAGGTATGTTGACGAGCACGACAAGTTTTGCAGGGCATCAGCAAATTGATTTTCCTCTCGTGGCAAGTGGAAGTAGTCGACTTGGTCGAAGAACTCGGCCTCTTGATTGATTTTTGCTCGGTAGGGAGCTAAGCTGTCACTTCGGATTTTCCATGATCCGGACACCTTATTGATGATGAGCGAGGAATCGCCATGGACCCTCAGTCTCTTGACGCCAAGTGTTATGACTTCTTGGAGGCCGATGAGGCATGCTTCATATTCGGCGCATTGCTGGTGACAGCGAAGTCTAGTTTTACCGAGATCGGGACATGTTCTCCCTATGGTGATATTAGAAGGATTCCTACCCCGAAGCCTCTTATATTAGATGCACCATCGAAGTATAGGTCCCATGCGTCGAAGTCGGCACAAAGGATGTCCTCGTCAGGAAGTGACCATGTGTCGGTCATTGGATCCTCGTTGACGGGATTTTCTACTAGGAAATCGGCGACTACCCTTCCCTTGATAACCTTGAGGGACACGAACTTGAGATCAAACTCGTATAGCATGAGTGTCCATCTAGACAGCCTTCCGTTTAGTAGGGATTTTTCGAAGATGTATTTGACCGGGTCCATCTTGGAGTAGATGTGAACCGTGTAGCTGAGCATGTAGTGCCGCAACTTCTTTGTTGACCATACTAGGGCAAGGCATGTCTTTTCCAGTTGGGTGTACCTTGTCTCATACTCGATGAACTTTTTGTTGATGTAGTAGATGGCTCGTTCTTCGCCGTCGACTGTTTGTGCTAGCATTGCTCCCATGGCTGTGTCGGTGACGGTCAGGTATAGGGATAAGGGAATCCCTTGTTGAGGCGGCATAAGGACAGAAGGTTTGGATAGGATTCCTTTATCCTGTCGAAGGCCTTTTGACAGTCGTCGTCCCAATCGGTGTAATCGGAGGCACGAAACTTCTTGAAAATTGGTTCACAAATCATGGTGAGCTTGGCTATGAAGCTGACCGAGAAATCCCCGAATTTCCTTCTCGTTCTTAGGCCGAGGCATTTGTTGAAGGGCTTTGATTTTTGTTGGATCAATCTCAATGCCTCTTTTGCTGACGACGTGTCCTAAGAGCTTTTCGGAGGTGACCCTGAATGCACACTTCTGAGGATTCAGTCTCATGTTATATTTCCGCAGACGAGCGAAGAACTTCCGAAGGGCGTTGATGTGACCGTCCCGTTCTCTTGATTTGACGATCATGTCATCGACATATACCTCTACCTCCTTGTGCATCATATCATGTAGGAGAGGGGTAGTGGTTCTTTGATAGGTTGCTCCGACGTTGATGAGACCGAAGGGCATGACAGTGTAGCGATATGTCCCCCACTGTGTAGTGAATGCAGTCTTGTGCATGTCTTCCTCAGCCATTATGATCTGGTTGTACCCAGCATACCCGTCCATGAATGATATGAGAGCATGCTCGGCGGTATTTTCCACCAGAATGTCAACATGTGGCAAAGGGAAGTCGTCCTTTGGACTTGCTTTGTTCAGATCCCTGAAGTCAGCGCAAACCCGAAATCTTCCGTCTTTCTTGGGTACAAGCACGATGTTGGCCACCCAGTCAGAGTATTCAGACACTTTGATGAAACCGACCTTGAACTGTTTATCCACTTTTTCTTTGATTTTCAAGGCCCATTTAGGGCGCATCCGGCGCAACTTTTGCTTCACGGGTTTAGCTCCGGGCTCTTCAATTTCCCTGTGAATCCTAGGCATCTCTGTAGGACCAGGCGAATACGTCCTTGTATTCGTGTAGTAGGTCAATGAACTGTTGTCTTTCCGAGGGGTCAGGGGTTGTCCCTATCCTAAGTTCTTGAGGTGCGTTGTCGGTCCCTATGTTAATCGGTTCGGTCTCGTCAATTATGGGGGTCCTGGTTTCCCGCTTGTCAAGTTCTTTGGCTAGGTGAGGTGGGTAGTTACTCAAGTTAAATTCCTCATAGTCATTCAGAATTGCATTGCAGTTAAATTGGGACGAGTCATAAGCAAACATAGCTTTCATTAAGTTGACTCGAGCGAAAAGCTCGGATAGGACAGACATGTCGTGGGCAGTCAGAGGCGATACGGCAGAGGAGGTGGCCCCTGGAACAAGCTCCTGGTTGTCACCTTCCATGAGAGTGGGGATGACCCTAGTTGACTCAGCCTCTGAAGGAGCCACAATTTTGTGATAAAACAGTGGGAATGGGACCTTGACTGGGGCATCAGGAGTGCTAGGAGCTAAGACAGACTCTGACTCAGACTCAGACTCAGACTCAGACTCAGACTCAGATTCTTCTTCACTTCCCTCTTTGAACATAGGGCCTTCTTAAGTTGTAATCTTGAGAATGCAACCTTGACGATCAGTCCACTTGACAAGTTTCCTCCAGCCCTATGTAGTTTTCTCTGGGTCAGTATCAGAGATTAAGGAGGTGGGGTCAAACTGGTTGTCCTTTAGAGTAATGTTGATGATGTCCTCATAGTCGAGGTGCTTGATGTTATCTTCCCCGAAGAGGAGAGTGACAGCTTATCCGTCGAGGCACGAGGACGACTTGGACTTAGTTTATGCAGCTTCGGTGTTGTCGGGGATGAAGTAGCAGTCTTGGAAGACTTATACATGATGCGTGTCCTAAATATGATTTTTTACACCCTATTTTACACGTATTTCAGAGCTCAATTATGTAGTTTATGCTACTATTTTCCCTATTTCCGTCTACTTTCGTGTTTTTGTGTAATATTGCAGAAATGGGAAGAATGCAGCGGAAAATGAGCCGAATCCATCCCCGAGTACTAGGCATAGGACCTGACGTAAAGTAAAGACTCGAGAAGCAAACTTGGTGCGCGTATCGAGGCCTGAAAGACAAATTTACGAGGCTTTTGGAGCAAAGTACCAGCTAAAGCAGTCGATCGACTGACCTACATGGTCGATCGACCGGAGCGCGATTCCTAAATGAGATCAGAAGCTACTGTTTAGCGAGCTTGGTCGGTCGACTGGTCCTAGTGGTCGATTGACCACATCATGATTCTGGCGTGAATTAAAAGGACGAGAATTAGAAAGCCCAATGTAATAAGGTTTTAGGAATAAAAGTTGCGTAAGACTATCTATATAACGTAACCTGAGGTTTCAGGAGAGGGGATCATCGAATTTTAGGGAAATAATTAGGGTTCAATATAAAGAAGTTGAACTGGAGATTATTTCATTAGTTTAGATCAATTTTCATCAATAAAGTTTTCTTTTCGCTTTGGGTTTTGGTCTTTTCTCTTCAATTCTTCTTTACGGTATTCCTCTATTCCTTTGTTTAAATTCGTTGCTTTAATTCTTCTGTAGTTTAGAATTGCTAGTTTAGATTTCCCAAAGCCGAATTATCGTTTCATGTTAGTTATTTATTTAGTTAAATCAATTATGAATTCAATTGCTTTATTTGTTATTTTCATTGTTGTTATTATCATCATCATGAGTAGCTAAATCCTGCGTGCTAAGATGTAGGGGATCTGTAGGTTAGACGGTTTCGACAATAGGTAACCTGTTATCGGGCTCTGGTCGATCGACTGACTTCGTTGGTCGATCGACTGGTCCGTAGGTCGATCGACCGCCATGCATGGTCGATCAACTGCCACGTGTTAGATTAGCTTCGACTTAATTAATTTAATTGCTATATTTGACGAATCGAGTGCACGCGACTAGTTGAATGCTTAGGAAGTGACCGACCCGATAGATCCAAAGATAGGGGAGGGAAATAGACTACCTAATTAAGACGACTAAATTAATAAGATCGAGAGATAAGTTAATTTAGGTTTTAAGTATCATTAATCAAGAACGAAAGTTAGTATTAGTTAGACTTAGGGACCCGTAGCTTAGGCCGAAAGGTTGCTACCTGTTAAATTGGACCGAGAGGACTTTTTATTTTTCCCGTCTAACATGTTCAAATCAGTTTACTTAGAGTTACTTTAAGTCGAAACTACAGTGAGCCGACCATCTCAGCATCCTTTTAATATTTGATTTCATCTTATTTCTTTAATTACTCATTTACTTGCTTTAGTTTAGTTTTAATTTTGTTACCTTTAGTTATAGAACTATTCAAATAAAACCCCCTCACAACTGTTACTTTAGACTAAAATTAGACAACTATTAATTGCATCGCATCTCGTGTTCGACCACGACGCTGCCCACTAGCTATAGTAGTAGTTTGGATTATAAATTTTATCTTTGATACTCTACGGCGGTATCAAATTTTGGCGCCGTTGCCTGGGAGGCAATTGTTTAATTTTTAGTTGTTTTTATTTCAGTCTTTATCTTAGTTTAAGGGACATCTGTTCCTTAAACTCTTCTCATATTCTACTTGTAGTTTCCTCGTATGCGCAGGTCATAGGGTGGTGAATTACGACCATTAGATCCTGAGATCGAAAGGACTTTGCGTGACTTGAGACGATCATCTAGAGTATTGCCGACAGAGGAAGAGCTGAGTACTCTGTCCAGCTATTACGAGAACGAGTTATTTGAGGAGGATCCACCTTCGTCTCCTATTTCTACTTCTTCAGCTGAGACTGTTACATCTCCAGATATGGCTGAAGAAGCAAGTATAGCCAGTCACTCCGAGCCAAAAGATGAGAATCTCTATAAGGGATTCGCGTTGCCAGCCGGGACTGAAAGAAAATTCGAAGCAAAACCGTCCTACATCAACTTGGTTGAGAGAAACCAATTTGGGGGAGCTGCGAATGAAGATGCAACTAAACATATGGAGATATTCATTGACTACTGTTATTCCATACCCCCACCAGCAGGTGTGACCCAGGACCAGATAAAAGAGACGATGTTCATATTCTCGCTCCGTGATGCTGCCAGGGAGTGGTACCGAGATCTGGATCGAGCTGCCAATGGGATTACTGTTTGGAATTCACTGGCCCTAGCATTTTATAAGAAATATTTCTCTGCATCGAAGACCAATGCGATTAGAGCTCAGATCACAAGCTTTAAACAGGGTCCTGATGAAGATTTCCATGAGGCATGCGATGTGACCATAATTTAAGCACATTTAGTCCCCGAATTTGCCTTGTTCCCATGCTTTTTAGTGCATATTTGGGTCATTTATTGTCTTTAGTCCTTTGTTTTCAATATTCTTTGAGGTTTTGTGTCCTTGGTAGGAAAGGAGTGCAAACCTTGCATTTTCATGGCAAAATGAAGCTAAAATGATTGAATTCAATGACCAAGCATCAAGGAGAAGACAAGACTAGAAGGCCTTTGTACATACTATAGTAGATGGGCAATGATGAGAAAAGATCCTTGAATCCCCGAGGAAATCCTCAAGGATTTTATGAAGAAAAAGGAAGAAAAGAAGAAAGAAAGTAGCTGTAAGACAATCCGAGCGGATTACCCACAATCCGCCCATCCAGCAAGAGCAATCCGAGCGTCTTCCCTCAATGGACGCCCGTCCAGAAACTGCACAATCCGCCCGTCCACCACCACAATCCGCTCGGCCAGAACCTCCCCAATCCGCCCATCCCGTGCCCTGGACGCTCGGATTGTGTGTCAGCCATTTCGTCTTCTACAAGTTTCAAGGAAGGATGCGCATATTTTTCTAAGACCGGCGAAAAGGAGACCGGAGTCTCTCTGGAGACCGGCGATTCCTCAAGGACTTAATCGTCATTTAAGCCCTTAGTTAACCCTAATTTATGTACCTAATCCCCACTATAAATACCCCATTAGTCTAATTAGATTAGCATGTTCTTCTTAGCAATCTTTAGTGTAGTTAATATCAATCAAATCTCTCTTTAATCTTATAATCAACATTTAATCAAGTTTTAATACAAATCTCATTTCCTTAATCTCTCTTTTATTCATCCTTTATTTTGGGTAATTGAAGATTATTTCGGTTATTATTGGGAGATTGACAACCTTCCAATCAAGCATCAAGTACTTCTATTATTCTTTGCTTTATTATTGGAATCATTAGTAGGTATAATTCTCTTAATCCCTTTTTAATTATTGTTAATCATTTTCATTTATTCATCATGTTTTACTTTGTTGGTATGATTGACAACCTTGCTAGCATGTTCAACATGATAATGAGTGAGTAGTTTCCTTAGCTAGGTTTAATGGGTAATTAGGGGAAACCAACATAGGGAATGATTCATGCTTAATTTAATATGTTTTCATAATTTATTTGCTTGCTTGTTGTGATCTCAACTTATGTACATGTTATGTTTGATGAAATGTGAGCCTATGAATCCTTGCATTTTTTACCCATCACCTATCTTTTCAATGAGACTTGTAAGACATAAACCAACTCGAGTCTCATTAGACCATGCATATAGTTGAGTAGGGAAGATTAAGTCGACTTGTAGGTGTTGTACAATCTAATCGATTCGGCTCCGGGACCCAAACTTTCCTAGGATTGTAAGATATAAACCAACTCGATCCATCACAACAATAATTGCTTGCTTATAATTTGAGAATATGTTTGTATGATCAATTCCCATGAATCCCCTATGACCCCATGACACCATAGTGCCTTTTATCAATTGTTTACATCCATTTTTAATCATCTTGCTTGTTTACTTTTATTGCTATTTAGTTTAGTGATCTTCTACTTCAAACCCCTAATTGTGACACCCCTAGACTACGCTAGTTGCAATTGAAAATCTCATCTCAATTCTCGTCCCTTGGGATCCGACCTTTACTTGCCTCTTTACTAATTGTAGAGTTGTTTGTGGAGTTATAAATTGTGTTTTGGTCTAGGTGCTCCTAACGACAAGTACAGAAAACTAAACCCTCCTAAGGGGACACGACCAGCATGGGTCCGTTTCAAGAGGCTGGTGCGATCTATTCTGCACCATGGGTTCGAACAATGGTGGCTGTGTAATCATTTCTATAATGGGCTTTACGATGATCAGAGGGCTATTCTGGATGCTGCAGCTAATGGCAGATTCCAGGAGAATGTTGGAGAAACTAAGGGGTGGAAGATTATTGAAGATATGGCCACCCATAAAGCTGAGCATGGGAATTATAGAGGAAATCAGAGAAGATCGGCTGAATCTCCTACTGTAGCTGCGATAGAGGCCCTTACTGCGAGATTTGACAAGCTAGATTTTGGGGGATCCCAAAAAGGTGGGATGTATAAAGTTAACGCAGTTTCAGACGGTCCCTTTACATGCAAAAGATGTGTAGGAAAGGGACATGTTTCAGAGTTTTGTACTAGTTCGAATGAAACATGTGCTGCCTTTCAACATTTTAGGCAGACTGGTACTTATCTCGATCCCTCCAATGTCCACCCCAATTTGAGGTGGACTAACCAGAATGTCCTTAATCCAGGTCCACAGCAGCAGCAGCAAAACTATGTACCCCCTCATAAGCAGCAGCAGTATCAAAAGCCTCCCTATGTGCCTCAGCAGCAGCAATTTCAAGGTTCTGATATTTCTGAATTGAAAAACATGGTTCAGAATTTGTCGGATTTGATGCAAAAGGAGTCTCTAGCTAGAGAGACTTCTACCAAAATGTTGGAGAGTCAAATTGCCCAATTGGCAAGCAAAAGTGCAGCTAGAGTTCCGGGGCAATTACCGTCGCAGCCGGATCAAAAAGAGACTCATAATGTGATTACTTTGAGGAGTGGGTCTACCCTTGATGGGCCCGCTATGGTCGAAGATGTTACTGAAAAAGATGAGGCGGAACCAAGTAAGAAAAAGGCTGGAATGAACAGTAGCAAGAAAAAGACGATCAGCAGGTACATCAGTCGATCGACTGACACACCTGGTCGATCGACCAGTACGGGTAACAGTGAAGCTTCTGGTCCTGCGGAAGCCAGTCGATCGACTAACCTACATGGTCGATCGACTGAAGATACGTCTGCTCGTGAACCTTTTCGTCCTCCAATGCCAGATAACTTGAGGGACTACTTATTTCGGGGTACGACGGCTCCAAAATTATCGAGGCAAGATCCAAATGCTGATGGGTCAGTTCCAGTTCCAAAGTATGACCCTACGACGGTTAATGGTTCATTCCTGAGACGGTCTGAAGAAGGTTCGAGCTACAACAAGGACAAAGTAGTGGATTTTCATCCTAAGTCCACTGATGCCGGTATGAGAGACCTAGAGGAGAGTGCTAAGTTGCTTCTTACAGCTCCTTATCCAGAGAGATTGGTGCCGACAAAGGAACATGTATCGTTTAAGAAGTTTGAAAATGTTATTCGTAGTTTAAATGTGCAAGTCCTTTCCTAGAATTAGTTAAATCAAGTGCCTGCCTGTATGAAATTTATGACGCAGATGTTGTCTAAAAAGAAGTCACTTGATACTGTGCAATCTATCGCACTAAATGAGGAGTCATGTTCCTATTTGACTCATACTGCACCTCATAAGCTAGAAGACCCAGATAGTTTTTCAGTCCCATGTAATATTGGCACCTTTTCTATTGAGAAGGCATTGTGTGACCTAGGGGCCAGTATTAGTGTTATGCCTTTGAGTCTTGCTAAGAGATTGAGATTAACTAAGTTTGCAATCACAAATATGACAGTACAGATGGCTGATCGTTCTGCGGTCCAGCCTATAGGAGTCTTAGAGAACATTCCTGTGCAAATAAAAAAGTTCTTTTTCCCAGTTGGCTTCGTTGTGTTAGATATACCCGAGGATGCTCACATTACTATCATTTTGGGTAGACCATTTTTGCACACTACTGGTGCAGTTATTGATGTTGGCTCAGGGACATTGACCTTTAAGGTGGGAAAACAGTCCATTGTTTTTGCCCAGACCTATAAGAAGAAGGATGCTATGTACCCGGTAACTTGCAATGTAGCTAAATCTTATGTTGTGTTGCCTGATATGCCTGCTCCTATGCCTATTTTGTTATAACACCTCCGCCCCAGATTGGGAGCGAATTGGAGGAAGATCCTTATGCTTTGACTGCTGCAGGAAATGGTTTGGGGGAAGGAAGAGTCGTTCATTGCTCCAGCTGTGAAGGAGCCAGTCGTTCAAAGAGGCGGTCTAGGGTGTCTGAGCTATGAAACTGACGAGGATCCTGATGAGGAGCCAGTCAAGGTGACGGAGTCCGATTTGGATTTTGATGAGCCAGACGAGGTCAGTGATTGGGAAGATGTTAGGGATGTTGATCCGTTGAGTTCTTCGGATATTGGAGTTGTTAGGAGCCCCGCTGAGGAATTGAGTACTGTAGAGGCTACCTCTTGTAGCCAGAAGCTGAGCAAGTGGGCCATTCCGTGGCCATCCTTGATCAACTATTAGTTGATTAAGACTTTTTTAAAAAAGAAACATTTTATTGCTTTTGTTAGACTTTTTATTGCTTTGGTGTGCGCGAGACTTCGCTTTAATAAGTTTGCTTAGGATTTAAAGATTTTAGACTGTTACTTTGGGTTTTGCGCAATTTTGGGCACGTTATTATGTGTATTTGCAGGTTCATAGACCATATTAGCTCAATTTATTGAGCTAATTCGAAGAAATCAGAAACTTACAGCAGGTATCTCAGTCGATCGACTGGTTTGTGCGGTCGATCGACTATGCCGCGACTCCAGGGGTTTCTGTACCTGTCACCTTGGTCGATCGACTGGCTGGTATGGTCGATCGACCGCCTTCAACTTGACATTCCACGACCATTCCCCTGCTGTGTTTGGTCGATTTGCGGAGTTGAGGGAGTCTTTTCTCCACTTTATTCTCCGATTCATTTCTGTTTTCTTCTGTTTTCTTATTTTGCACATAATTTTGCATTTCGTAAATTGCTTTCTCGGAATTACGCGCGGTTCTTTTGTTTCTTTTCGTGTACTGTGTAGCATCAACCTCGAAACCTCCTAGCTCACGCTGGTTTGGGGAGGTTTCCTGCTGCGCTTAATGTCTTGTGAGTTTCCGAGTCCTTCTTTTATGTCAATTTTAGTTATAATTCCGCAAAATCCCAATTTCCTTTGTTTATCTTTCTTATATGATTTCGCACAATGGGGACATTGTGTGATTTGGTTTGGGGAAGGGTTTTGCGTTGCATTCATTCTATTTTGCATTCACGTTTAGTTTTTGTCTTGCATTGTTTATTTCATTTCTTATATATATACAAAAATTCAAATAAAAAAATTTTTTGAAAAATTTCAAAAATTCAAAAAAATTGCACGTTTATTTTAGCACGTAGGTCGAGTCGGAACGGTAGTAGTTCAATGATGACATTGCACTTGCATATGTTTATGCCTAAGCCGTGCTTAATTGACATGTTATTAGTAGAATCACATATGCATAGCCTACGAGTTTTCATTAAAAAAATTGCTGAACTTTAAACTTAACTTAGATTTTTGGCAAACTACATCATTTTCTGAGGTTTAGAGCTTATAATTGGTGTCATCCATGACCAGTTTATTTAAGATGTGAGTAGTTACTCCTTATGAGGCATGTTACATAAATATGCATAAATATGAACTTAATCTACTTAATACCTGTATGCATTCGGTTTGTGGTTTGTTGACACATGTGGTAGAGGCCCCTTTTTTTCATTTTACTCATAAACCTCACATAGCCAAATTGCCTTCTATCCCATAAGCTACATACTATATTTAACCTACCTTATCCGAGCTAGTATTGGTAGTTGTGGGAATTGTTTATTGCATTTTTGTTATATTGCTTTTTATGAGAAGGTTGGTGGAATGTTGGAAAGGAGGAAAGAAAGAAAGAAAAATAGAATTGGAAAAAGAGAAAAAAAAATGAAAAGCAAGTTCGACCGTGCACTGCAGAAAAGAAAAGGAAAAAAAATCAAAATCGCATAATTCAAAGTCTTTATTAAATGGCGATTTTTGCTCCCATGTTGTATTTGTATCTTATGGGGAGTTGACTAATTGTGGAAATTGTGAGATTTGTGCTTCTAATTGGCACCGTTTTGTATCGATTGTTCTTGAGTTTGAAGTTGGGATGTTCCCGTAATTTGGATATGTAGTTACTAGCTTGGATTTAACTCCTCATATCCAAATTTATCTTAGCCGCTTCTTACCCATTACCTCACATATCCATATTTACCTCGGCATGTGTCATGGTCATTTGTTTGTTTGTAATGCAAATGTACGGTTGTAGAGATTATTTTCATATTAGATTGCAGGCATGTTCTTATAGGTCGTAGTTAGGTGAGAGTCATTACAAAATTACTTCTTTCTATCTTTACATATATTCACCTGTATTTATTGAGTGATTTGAGCGACCCGTGAGAGTCTGACTTGATAAGTCTCTATAGTTGACGGTTCAGCAGTTTTTAACGACTACATAACTCGTTTGCATGATTCATATTGCTAATTTATTGTTAGTTGTTGCATTAAACTGGTTTAGGCTTTGCAGTTTGCATTTCGCTCTGAGATTGAAATCGTTTCAATTAGGTTTTAAGATCGAGTCTAGTCTTGCTTGGGGATAAGCAAGGGTTTGGTTTGGGGAAGTTTGATGCGTGTCCTAAATATGATGTTTTACACCCTAGTTTACACGCATTTCAGAGCTCAATTATGTAGTTTATGCTACTATTTTCCCTATTTCCGTCTACTTTCGTGTTTTTGTGTAATATTGCAAAAATGGGAAGAATGCAGCGGAAAATGAGCCGAATCCATTCCCGAGTACTAGGCATAGGACTTGACGTGAAGTAAAGACTCGGGAAGTGAACTTGGTGCGCGTATCGAGGCCTGAAAGACAAATTTACGAGGCTTTTGGAGCAAAGTACCAGCTGAAGCAGTCGATCGACTGACCTACATGGTCGATCGACCGGAGCGCAATTCCTAAATGAGATCAGAAGCTACTGTTTAGCGAGGCTTGGTCGGTCGACTGGTCCTAGTGGTCGATCGACCACCCCGTGATTCTGGCGTGAATTAAAAGGACGAGAATTAGAAAGCCAAATGTAATTCGGTTTTAGGAATTAAAGTTGCGTAAGTCTATCTATATAACGTAACCTGAGGTTTCAGGAGAGGGGATCATCGAATTTTAGGGAAATAATTAGGGTTCAATATAAAGAAGTTGAACTGGAGATTATTTCATTAGTTTAGATCAGTTTTCATCAATAAAGTTTTCTTTTCGCTTTGGGTTTTGGTCTTTTCTCTTCAATTCTTCTTTACGGTATTCCTCTGTTCCTTTGTTTAAATTCGTTGCTTTAATTCTTCCGTAGTTTTGAATTGCTAGTTTAGATTTCCCAAAGCCGAATTATCGTTTCATGTTAGTTATTTATTTAGTTAAATCAATTATGAATTCAATTGCTTTATTTGTTATTTTCATTGTTGGTATTATCATCATCATGAGTAGCTAAATCCTGCGTGCTAAGATGTAGGGGATCTGTAGGTTAGATGGTTTCGACAATAGGTAACCTGTTATCGGGCTCTGGTCGATCGATTGACTTCGTTGGTCGATCGACTAGGTCCGTAGGTCGATCGACCGCCATGCATGGTCGATCGACTGCCACGTGTTAGATTAGCTTCGACTTAATTAATTTAATTGCTATATTTGACGAATCGAGTGCACGCGACTAGTTGAATGCTTAGGAATTGACTGACCCGATAGATCGAAAGATAGGGGAGGGAAATAGACTACCTAATTAAGACGACTAAATTAATAATATCGAGAGATAAGTTAATTTAGGCTTTAAGTATCATTAATCAAGAACGAAAGTTAGTATTAGTGAGACTTAGGGACCCGTACCTTAGGCCGAAAGGTTGATACCTGTTAAATTGGACCGAGAGGACTTTTTATTTTTCCCGTCTAACATGTTCAAATCAGTTTACTTAGAGTTACTGTCGTCGAAACTACAGTGAGCCGACCATCTCAGCATCCTTTTAATATTTGATTTCATCTTATTTCTTTAATTACTCATTTACTTGCTTTAGTTTAGTTTTAATTTTGTTACCTTTAGTTATAGAACTATTCAAATAAAACCCCCTCACAACTGTTACTTTAGACTAAAATTAGACAACTATTAATTGCATCGCCTCTCTGTGCTTCGACCCTGACTGCCACTAGCTATAGTAGTAGTTTGGATTATAAATTTTATCTTTGATACTCTACGGCGGTATCACTACACCCGGGTGTCTGACCTTGGCCACAGAGTCATAGATCGGCTCAGGAAAGCCGTGGTAGAGCTCGGACTTTCCCTCGGGGACAAAGTATCCATTGAGGGTCAAATAGTAGGGACGGAGAATAACTCCGTGCTTCTTGCGCTTCCGAATTAGGAGGTTCATCTCCTGGATGTCTGCATCGGTTGGTTCATAGCCTAGCTCGAAGGGGATGTTTGATATAAGGGATTTGCCGTCGTTTCCCAATCAAAAACAATTTATAAATTACCCAATTAAAAGTAGTATTTAGTCGGGTGTCGAACACAAAGATGGCGGGGGTTAGATACTTGGTTTGTTTAAGTCCCAATTTAGCCTAATAAAAATAAGATGTTGATAAATTGTAAACTAATATGCAAATAAGAAATATGATTAAACTAAATGGGGTTGTATTCAATTGATGGGAGAACTAGAGTCTTCGGGTTCACTTGGGTAGGAGGGCATAAAACAAGATCAAAACAAGACATGGGTGATGATAATGGTCAAGGAATTAAGACTAATTTCCTAGTCACCTCGAGTTTATTAACAAGTTGTCACTTAATTAATATGAACTCAATACTAACATGGCATATAGACCTTCCAATAGCATAAGCATCAAGACAAGCCAAACATGTCAAAGAAAGAGTCAAACTTTCGTTCAAACTATTCTACGAACACTTAATATGCATGAGAACAAGACCGATCGATCTACTAATCATAGCATAAAGACCATCTAATAGCTTAAGCACCAAGATAAGTTAAACATGCTAATGAAAGATTCAACTTTCGTTCGAACATTTCATCGAGCACTTCATATGCATGAAAGTAAATATCAAGTAATCACCCAACACCAAATGTTATTAACCCAATTTTACATCCATTAATGACCCAAGATCCCCCTAAACTCTATATGAGACTACTCACACATGTTCATGGATGAGAAATCACCAACAATATGCAACAACACACAAGTAAACATTGTTAACATGATAAAGATAGAAACTTTGAATGAATAATAATTAACCAACATAAAAGATGTAAACTAATGAAAGTAAATGTAAACAAAGGATGAGAATTATACCAACTAAGAGGAAAGTAATGAACTTGGATTGATAAAGGAGATGAATTTCTTCTTGTCTTCCAAAATACAACCCAAAGATGACTAAATGTATACTAATGAGAAATGAATAACTTGGATAAATTAAAGAACAATTACATTGATTTCTAATAAAGATTACAATTTTTCTAGACTAATTGAAGAGAGGAAAATTAATTCTAGGGTTCTAAATATTGAGAGAGGAAAAATAGAGAGACTAATCTAAATTCTAGTCTAATTCTAATGTAAGGTGTGTGTAATATGGTGGTGTGTATTTATACTACTAATCTAATAATAATAATAATAATTAATAATAATATTAATACGGAGTAATAAAATTAATCGACACTTAACAAAAGAAAAGGGAAGGGGATTTGTAAAAGAGACGCCACAAAAACAAGAGAAAAAAAAAAGGAAAAGGAATGGGGAAAAACAATAAGACAACAACGCAGTCATATGAGGTGTCCTGCCGGCTCGCCGGCGGCCGGGCTTGATGCCTAGCGAGGCCAATGAATCAAGGGTAGAAATCAAGTGGGGTGTGCGTTCTGCCGGTCAGTCGACTGCCGGGGCACCGGTAGAGGGAACAAAATTGATGCGAGGTTGTTGGATTGCGTGTTGCGTGCGCAGTAGCTTGTCTTGCCGGTGGCTATGACCGGTAGCGAGAACTTCACAAAAAAGAGAGAAATTGATGTTGTTGTCTCGCGGTGTGGATAGTCGATCGCGGTTGACCGGCATAGGACTCAAAGCTTCAATTTAGCTCGATTTCGAGCTCGAGTTGATGAACGAATTGATGATGACTGATGGGGGATGTCGCTGCTGCTGGTATTGAGGGTACAAGTGAGTTTAGTGGTGATTAATGATGGTGACGGAGGTGAGCTGTGGCGGTTTAATGGAGGCGAGCAGAGGAGATGTAAATGGTTCGAGTTTGGTGATGATGATGTGCGGGTATGGCGGGATGAAGGTGACTGGGCTGAGCATATGGGATGTCGGGTTGTTGCTGTTGTTGGCTGCCATGGAGGTTGGTGATGCAGGTAATGGGGACGAATGAAGGAGGTGATAAAAATGGTGAATGATGTATGGTTGATGATGGCATGGTGAGGTATGATGATGATGCATAATTGTAAATGAATGGTGGAGTGATGGTGAGCTATGGTGGTTCGTGAATGTGCTAGATGAATATTAATGTCGAGGTGATGATGGTTAAAAATGGTGATTTGTATGATGGAAGAATGGCGATGTCGATGTTGGGGATGAATGAACAGTGGATTCAATGGTCAAAAGAATGAAAGTCAATGCTTGACTTTCTTCCACGTGAATCAATATTTGAGATCGTCTTAACCCAATTTGCTCACCAATTTTCGTCTCATTGTTCCTCTAGCTCAGATCTCCTCTTTATTATTCCGCCTCACCTATAAATTAAATTAAATTAATAATAAAATAATGTTAATAATACTAATATTATATAAAACCGACTAATTATTAAATATAACTAATACGACTAATTATTATAAATTAGTAAATAAATGAGCTTATTAGACAATTAAGCACACAAAATCGAGTTGGAATAAAGTATAAATGCGGGGTAAAATACGACGAAAATGCTACTTATCAGGTACCTTAGCCTGTTTCAAGGGAGGTAAGATGTTCTTCAGTGGATTGAGGGGTAAACCCGGGAAATAACCTTGGCGCATCAGAATGCGGTTGACTCTGAGGTTGGCAAATGGGTCACAATCAAAGGGTGTTGATTCATCGGATAGGTCATTCACAGCTTGGAATCCCCACATCTCACATTCGTCTTCCTCAATGGCTTGGGAGGCTATTCCCTTTTTCATGACGGCTTTGATCGGGGAAGCGAGAATTGTGATCGTCTTCCCGTTGAAGGGGACCCTGATTTTCTGATGAAGGGTTGAGGTAACTGCCTTGACGGCGTGAATCCAGGGGCGTCCCAGAATCATGTTGAAGGAGGCGTCGATGTCGACTACCTGAAAACAGGTTTGCCTTTCCAAAGTTTCGGTTGTAATGGTTAGGGTGATAAGCCCCGTAATCTTACGACGAGTGCCGTCATAGGCGCATACCCTTGATTGGTTGGGACCAAATCAGCTTCTTTGATACCTAGTTTATGACCGTTTTGAGGGGAATGACATTAACCGCAGACCCATTATCCACAAGAACCATAGGGACATTCTTTTTAGGCACTGCACGGTGATGTATAGGGCCAGGTTATGGTTAGCTCCGAAGGGAGGGATATCCTCATCAGAGAAGATGACCGGGTTGTTCAGGTCGGGGATATCCCTTGTCATGTGTGCTACCACTTCTTCCGGGGAGGAGGTAGAGGAAACAGCCAGTTTTCCCAAGGCTTGTAGCAGAGCTTGCCGATGCTCGAAGGATGTGGCGATCGGTTGCCAAATTGAAATTTCGACTTTTGCTTTTTGTAGCTGTTTGAGGATCGAATTCTCGGGAGCCTTTGGTTGAGCATCCACATCTGGGACAACTTGGTCATTCGTTGTTGGAACGACTGTTGAATTTTGATAGGGGCGTCCGGACCGGGTAAGATGACCGATCTCTTTTGCCTGTTTCCGTTTTCCCGGGACCACATAAACATCCTCAGCGTCATCTCTCCAGATACCATTGACTTCGGGATCTCGAGGGTACCTTGGAGGGGTATTCCTTGGTGGGTAATTTTTGTGAGGGAAATTTTTGTGAGGGTAATTTTGATAAGGGTAATTTTTGTGAGGTTGATTATTGTGAGGGTCATTATTGTGGGGTGCATGCCAGAATGGTCGCGGGATCAATCCTTCCTGGCGAGGGTAGTTTTGGGTGATTGGGGGACCCTTCCTCGGGCGTGGTGTTGGAGGATTGAAAATCAATCGATGGTAAGCATCGTCAAGCCGAGTAATCCTTTCGGAGAGAATGGCTATAGCCTCCTCAACTTGTTGGAACATGGCAAGCATGGTTGCGGCGCTGAACACGAATACCCTGTCCGAGGCATCCTTCTCCAAGGCATTCACCTCGTCATCAATTGGTAAGATGAGGTGTGATCAGTCTAAGGTCGGCTCATCATCGGAGATAGCATGGATTCCCAAAGGGTTTGTCTTGTTGTTTGGTTTTGTTGGTGGAGGCAAAGGCAATTCCCCTTTCTCGATCATGTCCTGAATGACGTGTTTGAGCTTGAAACAGGTTTCCGTTTCATGACCCTTCCCTTGGTGGTATTGGCAGTAGGCATTAGGGTTCCAGAAACGGGATTTCTTAGCATCAGACGGATCCGGAGTGGGTCTGATCAGTTGTAATTTCCCTTAGTCCATAAGCCTTTTCAAGGCGCTTGCATAAGTTGACCCTTGGTTGGTGAGCACTGTTTGAGGGCGCTCAGCTCGTTTCGTGGTTGGCTCAAGGAGGTTGACCTCGTCAATTTTGTTTGTTTGACCATAGGGGCGAGATCCGGTTGATGTGGATCCCTGGTAGCCTCTACCGGTGGTTTTGGCTAGAACACCCTTTCGGAGGTCGTCTTCAATGCGGGTCCTAAGGATTTGCAGATCCTGGAATGTCTTGATGTTTTGGTATCTCAATAAGTTGCCATATACCGGGCGGAGGTTGTTGACAAACTTCTCCACCAAAGTTGACTCGCTTGAATTGCTGTCCAATTGAGTGCTTACTCTCCTCCAACGGGTTAGGAATTCTATGAATCCCTCCTTATCATTTTGAGTTAGGACCTCAAGAGTACGGGTGTTGGCTTGAATTTAGACATTGTCGGCATATTGCTTAGCAAATTTAACTGCAACCTCATCCCAGGTAGTAAGGTTCTTCGGGTTAAGGGAGTAGTACCATTGGAGAGGGATCGGTTCCAGGGATGATGGAAATATCCGGGTGAAGAGTTCCTGTTTGACCCCTTTTATGGCCATGTAGTCCTTGAAGTCTCGAATGTGGTTGAGTGGGTCCTCCACTCCCTTGAATTTGGGCACATTAGTAAAGGTAAAGTTGTCGGGTAGTTGATCCCCACTGGGTTCAAATCTTCGATTGTTCTCAAGGTGGAGTTGTTACCCCGGGCTAGGAGTTGTTCTTCCAAGAGTTTGAGCCTTGTCTCAGTTTCAGTTAAGAGTGGAGTATTGTGTTCTCCAGTTTCCTTGTTTTCCAGGGTGTCGATACGGGTCTCAACACGGTCCAGGGTGACCTTAAGAGCAGTGAGTAGGCTGGCTAGCTGGGCAGTTGTGACATCTCTGTTGTTATCGTTGTTGTTGGACGAAGCTGAAGACTGTTGGAGTTAGTGTCCTCCACAATAGTGCGTTAACATAATAAATCTCATTAATAGAATATCATCAGATATTTAATTATTTGATCCTCGTCAGTTGATTAACGTAAATCGATAACGGTTGGCTGACTAGAGTTTGACGTTATTGTAGTGAGACGGCGGTGATCAACTGACCCCTTTCGGTCACACCTAAAGGAATGAACCCCAATTGATAACTAATTAATTGTATGAGATACAATTTATTTAGTCCCTTGATTTATAGACTAAGAGGTTAGTCGATTATTATTAGAGAGATTTCGAGTTGCGAACTCGAGGAGCGGCAGTTATTATTTAATTATGCGATAATTAAATAATAAGTTTTGGGAAACGGGTTTTAGTTAATTAACTGTTAATTTACTAAAATTGTCCTAATTGATTAATATTAGTACGTAAATAATATGTGTAGTGGTACACGTATATTTACGGAGTGAATTGGACGAATTAATTATGGAAGCATTTAAACATGATACGATGTTTAAAGTGAAAATTACATGGATTTGTGCGACAAATATAAAAACCAACATGGACCCGTATATGGTCATGTGGACCGTGTAAAATAAGTGTAATGGATGATTACTCACATAATCATTTTATCTTATTTTGTATACTACCATAATATATATCTTATACTAGATTTTGCATGTGATGTAAGATAAAATTATAAGACAAAAATTTGTCCACTTGAGGACTCCACCCGCCACTTCCATTTCCCCTTCTACACTCCATATATTTGTTCACTGCTTCACTCTACCTCTTACACATACTTCACTTATTCTTTGCATGTGAACATCTTCTACAATCTCTCTACAATAATTCTCTAGTATACATTATTACTAAGAAAAGTTAGTAATATTACTAGTTTTATTATCAAGGGCTCATATTAACAAGTTACTAGTTCATACTTGTTAATATTTTTGGGTAGTTCTTGGGTGCAACTTGGAGGAGACTTTCTAGTTGAAGGTTTTTCAAGGAGGATCATCCACATCATTTTAGCTCAAGAACAAATTAGTAAGGAGAACTAATTTGTGCCCATTTTACCTTATATTCAATGTAAGGAAATTGTTTTTCCTTATACTTTCTTTTTATGCTTTCATATTAGCATGCATGTTACATAGATCACATAAACAACAATTTATGAGATAAATTTATTTTATTAGAGAGTTTAATATGGATCTATGATCTTTCAAGTGGTATCAGAGCTAAGGCTTGTAATTTGCATGTTGATTTTAAGCATTTTAATGAATTATGAGATAATTAGTAAAAACTCAAAAATTGTGTTAGAAGAGGTTTTAGCACGAAATTTTTGGGACATGCATACCTACTGATCTCAAAAGGTTTGTGGAATTTTTTGGTGATTTGTGAAGCAATTTTGCTAATTTTAATGATTTTTGGTAGAAAACCGAGTCAAAATGTCGCTTTTTAGTGAAAAATTGACTAAAATTAGTTAAATGTTGATTCGGTGCATGTATTTTTTTATGGTAGTTCATGCATATTTTCTACTATTTGTATGCAAAAGGTTGAAGCTTGGTTCGAATTTTTGCATGTTTATTGATTTTTTGAGTAAAAAGTCGATAAAAGTCCAATTAATTAATCATAATTTCGAAATTTTTGATTCTGCCCATGATAAATTTATGTACATTTAAAAATATTATTTAAATGTCAAAAGTGATTTTTCATGTGTGTTTTCACTTTGTTTTGATGTTTATTGGTTTTAGTGGTTAAAAACCGATAAATATCGATCTTTTTCTTCACAAAATTTATCCGGAATTTTTGGGCAATTTTTCTGATATTTTGTGTTCTTGGGAGTGTTCCAGAATACTAAAAAATTTTGTTTCAATTTTTTGGGTAATTTTTCAATGATTTTGGATTTTTACTTAAATATTATGATTTTACCGATTAAATTAGCAAAATATCACCAAATCAAACTAATTATTTATCATAAAATTAGTGAGGACTAATTTTGAGGTTCAAAATAGTTTGGACAGTTAGTTTGGACTTAAATGAGATTTAAGAGTTAATTATTGATTTTTACATGTTAAAAATCGATTAAATCCACAAAAAAACCAAGATGGATACCAATGAATGATAGGTAGGGCGATTTTGGCATCATATTTACAGCATTTTAAGCATATTTATTTAAGTTGAATGAATGATTGTCATTTATTTAAAGTATTTATCTTTTGTACCTAGTATGGCCTAGTTAATTTTAATCGTTATTACCCGAAATGAATGGGAATATCGATTTGTTTGTAATTAAATACGATCTCGTATCGTCGGTTTGTAATTAATTAATAGTTTTATTCATTTTATTAATTAATTAATGAATAATAGGAATAGCTATGTAATTCATTTGTAATAGTTATTTTACCGGCGTTTCCAAAAGACGGATTACAACGAGACGGAGTCTATTTTTGGAAGGTGTTCCAAATCCCACAAGGAAGAGCCACTTATGGAATGAAGAGGCAAGGGATTAAGGAGTTGGTTTCCGAAATGTAATAGACTAGTTTTTTATTAACTAGGAGGCCATACTAGGATTTATTCATATGCTTACATGTTTGCTTGTTTTATTTTCGCGCATGCCAAAATCGCCACTCACATGCATTTTATTTTATTTTCGCGGTTGTCAATTCACGTCATTTACATTCACCAAATTAATTCACTTATAAGGAATTTATGACTAAATTGACAAGATTTCTCACATAACTAAAATTGAGATTAGCCTTACCAATTAGTAACACCTATGAATCTCTTGTTCATTAGAGCCACGCTCGCCTGCGGGTGTTCTCTTTTTACCTTGGGTAAGTAGGGTGGTAAGCGGTTATCACACGCCAAAATTGGTTGGACTCAACGGGATATAAGACGGTCTTGTGTTCCGCGGCTAGTAGATGAATTTGAGGAAATTTGTCGACCAAGAGTTCTAGAGGTAGAATTAGTCAACGTGACTTACCGAATTTTCGCAATTTTGGGATGTTTCGACCAAGCGATGCTCATTTTTGTTTAATATTTGGGTCTTGGAATCATTTATATAATTTAGTGGGAGGTCATTATATAAATGCTAAAACTTGCTAAACATGTTTTTACAAGTAATTTTTAAAACAATGAATGTTAATTTTTCCTTTTTGTTGTAGCATTTTAATTCGCAATGGCAACTTCATCAACTCCATCGACTACTTCACTAGGCAAAGATTCATGGATAAGGTCCGTAATGGACAAATGTATTTTAAAAGATGATGGTAGTAACTTTCTTGAATGGGAATCCAACATCAAAAGTGCCGCGTTGTCCGACAATGTGCTCGCTTACTTGACCGATGCTCCTCCTATCGAGCCCGGTGCAAGAGCTTCATTGGCGGTGCGGACCGCCTATGATGACTATGTGAGGATGTTGAATGATATCAAGAATGTGTTGATATGGTCAATATCGCCAAAGCTCAAGCTTTCATGCATTTCTTTAAATGCTTACGAGATATTCACTCGTATGATCACTATTTTTTCACAAACACCTAAAGTCCGTCAATACGATGCGGCGGCACGCTTCTTTGAAGCTAAGCTTGAGAGGGGCCAAAAGGTTGGTCCCCATGTCCTTAAAATGGTCGAATATGTTGACATCCTAGAGCGTCTAGGGTGTAAGATTCCTAAAACTCTTGTGGTGGATCGAATCCTTCACTCACTCCCCACCAAGTTTGCCCACTTTAGGGTAAACTACAACATGAATGACATGGATAAGAGTTACCATGAAATTCATGCACTCCTCTCCCAAGCGGAGAGAGATATGGAGGCTAGTGGGAGTGAAAAGGGAGATGTTTTAACCATGAAGTTAAAGAACATGTCTCTTGGAGTCAAGAAAGGAAAGGGAAAAGAAAAGTCCCAATTCAAGAAATCGTCAAAGAAAATTGACAAGGGAAAGGGGAAGGCCGTTGAGAATGGCAATCCCAAGGCAAAAAGTGTCAAGCTCTCCGAGGCCGAATGTTTCCATTGTAATGGGAAGGGGCATTATAGGAGGAGTTGTCCCAAATACTTGGAGGATCTCAAGGAAGGGCGTGTGACGCCTATTGGTATGATTTCCTCTCTCTATGTGATAGACATTAATTATGCTTGTACTTCCACTTGGGTACTTGATACCGGATGTGGCTCTCACCTTTGTAACAATTTGCAGGGTATAAGGGACGTGCAAGCACTAGCAAAAGGTGATGTGGATCTCCGCATGGGCAATGGAGCTAGAGTAGCCGCCGTTGCCGTAGGGACCTATGTGCTCACTTTAGCTAGTGGTTTAGAGTTGTATTTAAATAAGTGTTATTTTGTACCAACTTTAACTAAGAACATCATCTCCATTTCCGCGTTAGACGCGGAAGGCTTTTGTTTTATGATTAAGGACAAGTGTTGTACTTTTTCTTTAAATGATGTGGTTTATGGCAAGGCCATTTCAATTGGAGGCATTTATGTTTTAAATGATGTTAATGACGTTTATCATATGGAAACTAAAAAGCTCAAAAAGGGTGATCCAAACGAATCCTACCTTTGGCATTGTCGTTTAGGCCACATAAACGAAAGACGCATTAAGAGACTTGCTTGTTCAAAAGTGCTCAAACCATTTGGTTTCGAATCTTATAGTACATGCGAGTCTTGCCTTTTAGGCAAGATGACTCGTGCACCTTTTGCGGGAAAAGGGACACGAGCTAGTGAGGTTTTGGCTTTCATACACACGGATGTGTGTGGACCATTAACCATCACCGCTAGAGGAGGTTTTCACTACTTCATTACTTTTACTGATGACTTAAGTAGATATGGGTATGTCTACTTAATAAAGAACAAAAGTGAAGCCTTTGACAAGTTCAAAGAGTTTCAAAAAGAAGTAGAGAACCAATTGGATAAAAAGATAAAGACTCTACGGTCCGACCGTGGTGGTGAGTATCTAAATATTGAATTTGATTCACACCTAAAAGATTGTGGTATAGTATCACAATGGACTCCTCCTGGCACACCGCAATTAAATGGTATGGCCGAAAGGAGAAACCGAACTTTACTTGATATGGTTCGGTCAATGATGAGTCTAACTGAGCTTCGTAGTTCATTTTGGGGTTTTGCACTCTTGTCTGCAGTATTTTCACTAAATCGAAGCCCAACTAAAGCGGCCGATAAGACTCCATATGAGATATGGACAGGGAGAGTCCCTCATTTGTCATTCATGCGTATTTGGGGTTGCGAAGCGTACGTTAAGATCAAGTCTGACAATAAGCTTGCACCCAGGTCCGACAAATGTCTTTTTGTAGGATATCCAAGGGAAACACGTGGCTATTACTTCTACAATAAACACGAGAACAAAGTGTTTGTGGCTCGTGATGCTGTCTTTCTAGAAAAGGAATTTATTTCTAGAAGACAGAGTGGGAGAAAATTTGAACTTGAAGAAGTTCGAAAGCCACAAACCGAGAATGAGGTAGAGGAGAATGTGGAGGATAGCATTCCCTCTTCCTCTGAAACGGTAATTATTCCTAGAAAGTCAAGTAGGATTTCTAATCCACCTGATCGCTACCTTGGTAACATCGAAGAGGATGGTATTTTGTTACTTCTTGAAAGTAATGAACCCACTACCTACAAATCGGCCATGTCTAGTCCCGACTCCTCGCTTTGGCTAGAAGCCATGCGGTCCGAAATGGATTCCATGTACGAGAACCAAGTATGGGACTTGGTGGATTTACCTGAGGGAGTGCGACCTCTTCAGTGTAAATGGATATACAAAATTAAACTCGGCATGGATAAACATGTGGATGTTTACAAAGCTAGATTGGTGGCAAAAGGTTTCACCCAAGTTCATGGTTTACACTATGACGAAACATTCGCTCCAGTCGCTATGCTTAGGTCCATTAGGATAATCTTAGCGGTTGCCGCATTTCATGATTATGAGATTTGGCAAATGGATGTCAAAACCGCCTTCTTGAATGGGATTCTAGAAGAAGAGGTGTACATGATACAACCTGAAGGTTTTGTGGATACATCTAACCCTAAGAACGTGTGTAAGCTCAAGAAGTCCATTTATGGTCTTAAGCAAGCATCTAGGAGTTGGAATCATCGCTTTGATCATGTCATTAAACAATACGGTTTCACTAGAAGTGTAGAAGAACCGTGTTTATACATGAAGTTTAGTGGGAGTAAGGTTGTATTCCTTGTCCTATATGTGGATGACATATTGCTCATTGGGAATGACATTCCATCGCTCACTTCCGTTAAGGAGTGGCTAGGGAAACACTTCCAAATGAAGGACTTGGGAGAGGCACAACGAATCTTAGGTATCCGGATCTATAGGGATAGGTCAAAGAGGATACTAGCATTGAGTCAAGAAACTTATATTGACAAAGTTCTTGACCGGTTCAATATGAAAGACTCCAAGAGAGGATTTCTACCTATGGGCCAAGGGATTACTTTGAGCAAGTCACAGTCTCCCTCTACCCCTAAGGAAATTGAACACATGAAGACCGTCCCTTATGCTTCTGCTGTTGGGTCTATCATGTATGCTATGATTTGCACTCATCCCGACGTTGCGTATGCCTTGAGCATGACAAGTCGGTATCAAGCCAAGCCTGGTGAGAGTCACTGGATAGCCGTAAAGAACATCCTTAAGTACTTGAAAAGAACTAAGGATTCGTTCTTAGTGTTTGGGGGAGAAACTGAGTTGTGTGTAAGAGGTTACACGGACGCAAGTTTCCAAACAGATCGGGATGACATGAAATCCCAATCCGGCTACGTGTTTATGCTAAATGGAGGAGCTGTTTGCTGGAAGAGCTTCAAGCAAAGTGTTACTGCGGATTCTACAACAGAGGCTGAGTATACCTTGCAGCGTCTGAGGCTGCCAAGGAAGCTGTTTGGATTAGGCAATTCATGGAGGGACTAGGAGTAGTCCATTCCGCCAAAGATCATATCACTTTATATTGTGATAACAGTGGAGCTATTTTTCAAGCCAAAGAGCCTAAGTCTAGTAACAAATCTAGACACATTGAAAGGAAATACCATGTAATTAGAGATTATGTGGAAAGGAAGGAAAATGACATTTGTAAGGTTGGGACAGATGACAATATTGCTGATCCTTTAACCAAGCCTTTATCAAAGGCTAAGCATGATGGTCATGTTGTCTCTATGGGATTGAGACGAGTACCAGATTTTCTTTAGATTATGGATATGGAATAATTAGATAGTGTATCTTTTATTATATATATGATAATCACATTCATTGTTTTCGTATACATTCTTTTATGAATTTTTATTTAGTGTGACTAAAATTTAATACCTTGTTTATCTGAATAAGTTGTGGAGACAATGTTGAACACTATTCAAGTGAATAAGATGAACATTGTATTTTGTCCCTAGTCACTTAATGAGGTGACGTCTCGGAGTGACTAGATTGTAAGTCGATTGATGGTTGTTCAACACCATAAGGTCATATGTGATGACTGGTCGATTACATAGGCAGAGTGTGTGACACTTTGCCGGACAGTGACCATTTAGAGATTCCCTAAGTTCTATTATAGACGCCTGGTCATGGCGGGGATCTCTAAGATGTTCTAATGAGTCGATTCTTTTGATCGGAGACTATTATCCGAGCAGTGCGCTTTCCGAGTGAATTTGGTTTTTGTCCTAGGTCGTGCCGTGAAAGGAGGCCAAAAGGGCATTTACTAGGTCATGGTGAGTCAGACAGTGCAATAGGATAGATAGGGCATACAGGAATTGTCCACCCACGTTGGGTAACTATATCTCAAGGCTACTCGAGGAGTTAATGACTACAAATGCGTGGCCACGCTCGGAAGTAATCTGTGAGAGATTTTTCCGGTCAGGTAGTCACACTCCCGATCGAGAAAACCACTCGCGATGTGTTCATGTGCAAGTGCGACCTGAAAGACACCTTGCATTGAGTGGGAGATTAAAACGGACAAGAGAATTGGTAGCGCACACCTTGTGTCGGACAAGTGGGAGATTGTTGGAGTTAGTGTCCTCCACAATAGTGCGTTAACATAATAAATCTCATTAATAGAATATTATTAGATATTTAATTATTTGATCCTCGTCAATTAATTAACGTAAATCGATAACGGTTGGCTGACTAGAGTTTGACGTTATTGTCGTGAGACGGCGGTGATCAACTGACCCCTTTCGGTCACACCTAAAGGAACGAACCCCAATTGATAACTAATTAATTGTATGAGATACAATTTATTTAGTCCCTTGATTTATAGACTAAGAGCTTAGTCGATTATTATTAGAGAGATTTCGAGTTGCGAACTCGAGGAGCGGCAGTTATTATTTAATTATGCGATAATTAAATAATAAGTTTTGGGAAACGGGTTTTAGTTAATTAACTGTTAATTTAATAAAATTGTACTAATTGATTAATATTAGTACGTAAATAATATGTGTAGTGGTACACGTATATTTACGGAGTGAATTGGACGAATTAATTATGGAAGCATTTAAACATGATACGATGTTTAAAGTGAAAATTACATGGATTTGTGCGACAAATATAAAACCAACATGGACCCGTATATGGTCATGTGGACCGTGTAAAATAAGTGTAATGGATGATTACTCACATAATCATTTTACCTTATTTTGTATACTACCATAATATATATCTTATACTAGATTTTGCATGTGATGTAAGATAAAATTATAAGACAAAAATTTGTCCACTTGAGGACTCCACCCGCCACTTCCATTTCCCCTTCTACACTCCATATATTTGTTCACTACTTCACTCTACCTCTTACACATACTTCACTTATTCTTTGCATGTGAACATCTTCTACAATATCTCTACAATAATTCTCTAGTATACATTATTACTAAGAAAAGTTAGTAATATTACTAGTTTTATTATCAAGGGCTCATATTAACAAGTTACTAGTTCATACTTGTTAATATTTTTGGCTAGTTCTTGGGTGCAACTTGGAGGAGACTTTCTAGTTGAAGGTTTTTCAAGGAGGATCATCCACATCATTTTAGCTCAAGAACAAATTAGTAAGGAGAACTAATTTGTGCCCATTTTACCTTATATTCAATGTAAGGAAATTTTTTTTCCTTATACTTTCTTTTTATGCTTTCATATTAGCATGCATGTTACATAGATCACATAAACAACAATTTATGAGATAAATTTATTTTATTAGAGAGTCTAATATGGATCTATGATCTTTCAAAGACGAGGCCATGGTTCTGAGTCAGAAAAACGGCTCACATTACAACTCAATCCGACACGGTTCAAAGACAGAACAAAGATCAGACTCAACACGACGTGGGTGACCGTGTGTGGTACCTCGGTGCTAACTCGATTTATGACGTGACGGTGTTGACCAAACTTTTTGACTTGCGCCCAACGTAGTGGCGTGAAGCCGTTGGACGAGTCTCGTAGTGAGACGACTCATATGTAAAGACCGATAAGTACGTTGAAATTGTTATAGAAAACCGGGTTTGAAAATCGTCATTACGACGGCCTAGAAAGGCGTGTTGAAATGGTTATAGAAAATCGGGTTTGAAAATCATCATTACGACGGCCTAGAAAGGCGTTTTGAAATGGTTGTAGAAAACCGGGTTTGAAAATAGTCATTACGATGGCCTAGAAAGGCGTGTTGAAATGGTTGTAGAAAACCGAGTTTGAAAATTGTCATTACGACGGCCTAGAAAGGCGTGTTGAAATGGTTATAGAAAACCGGGTTTGAAAATCGTCATTACGACGGCCTAGAAAGGCGTGTTGAAATGGTTATAGAAAACCGTGTTTGAAAATCATCATTACGACGGCCTAGAAAGGCGTGTTGAAATGGTTATAGAAAACCGAGTTTGAAAATCGTCATTACGACGGCCTAGAAAGGCGTGTTGAAATGCAACGGTCGGCGAAAGACCGAGGTTTGAAATGGCCATTATAACGGCGCAAAAAGGTGTTTTTGAAAGTTTGAAAATGACACGGAAGGACTTATGATAATATAACACATAAGCACTCACAGTTTCATTATATTATGCATAATGCTGACACGGGTTTTGGCTTAAAGGGCTTGGTTACCGATTTTCGAGAAGGACACCAATCCAAACAAAATGTGTAAGGAGGGTTGTAACACCCCCATATCCAGAGGAGCCTTAACTAGGTCTTCCTTAGCATATAAGGGCGTTACCATCTCGGTTGCCCGAGGAAAGTAATTATCAAACGTCAATAAAAGAACTACTAAGTTATATTACAAGCGGTTTAAACAACAAACGATGTAAAAGGTACAACTCAGAGCTACTCGCTACTATAAATAAATCTCGTGAAGGCTCATCCCTGCCCGGACTCCAGCTATCCACAACATCAATACCTGCTAAGACCGACTGCTCACCATAAGGGATCACGGCAGACACATAACAAACAAACAACCAAACAAGGTCAGTACTGAGATAAGATAATACAATGGCAACTACAAACAACAATACAAACAATGACATCAGTCCCAACCGCAATCACAACAATCCAACCAAACCTGTCACTGACTGTCCACTGGACCAGTCCTGCCAGTGGGGGAACGCAGCCGTTCCCACCTAAGCCCCGCTCATCATACCGAGCGATAACCCTGTCCATTAATGTGCACATCCCCTTCCGTGGCGGGTTCCACGAAGGGCGAAACTAGGGCGTGAAGTCACTCCCGCAAGTGACCCCACTCAGCCGAGAACGCATCTCGAGAACCATCAACAACGACCACAACCATCACGATACAATAATTATAGCAGACAACCAAACACAACACAGCCACAATATCCGACACACTAGACCATCTACAGAAACTGAGTAGGCGAACCTACCTTTAAGCAACCGCAACCAATCCACGTCGACAGACAACATATCCAGCGACCAGGCAAGGCCTATAACCACCATACAAACATCTATTACTAACAAGCAAACCCTAACTATAGAGACAAAGGCACGGATGATGATCGTGACATACCTATTAGGGGAAAACTCAGCAAGAGATCGCTACCCGACACCAGTGACGCCCTCCCAAGGTTCAAAGATCTTCAAAAAGGCTTCCATGGAGGTTTTGAGGTGAAGGGAAGGGAAAGGGGCGACTGAAGGATAGGAGGAAAGTGGCGGAAGTGATTTGCGGATTTAACAAAACGCGATATAAAACCCTCGCTGAAAACCCGGTACTCGATCGAGTACCCAACCTACTCGATCGAGTGGCCCCCTACTCGATCGAGTACCCTAGCTACTCGATCGAGTAGCCCCTACTCTATCGAGTACCACTCTTAACACGCAGCTCAAACAGGTTTTGGCATACTTTCCTAAGACTACTTCCGCTCCCAGGGTTGGTCAACGATGGTCAAAGGGTCCCTAAAAGGGCGGGTATTACAGTCGTCCCCCTTTAAAAAGAACTTCGTCCCCGAAGTTCAACTCACCCATCTCCCGCTCGAGACACGAGAACAACACGTCCTTACTCATCTTCCCGCTCAACCCATTACTCCCTGGAAACACCATTCCCCCCCCCCCCCCATGTCATCATCATCACTGTCTATACTTATATCTAATGACTTTTACTACTATCCTGCAAGCACTATTAACGTTAACCGTTACTTTATATACATATAAACATCAAACCCGCAACGCGAATCACCACTCACGATCACCCGACATACAGTATCGACTATCAAACTATCGATCTAGAACATGTCTCATATCAACTTTCACGTGATACAACTAATGCCACCCTGTTACTTGGCAACGCGATTCAAATACGATTCATCGCACTATGATTTTTCTCCACAACCACACTCCCTTAAGAACTAAAGCAAGTCGTTATACTTTTTTTTTTTTTTTTACATGATACCAACCACATTATAAACAATTACCAACAACGTTATAACAAGCAAAACATTATTCAAAGGCAACCTTTTTATTTCGCGACATTACTCTTCCCCTCTAAAAAGGAACTTCGTCCCCGAAGTTCACCACCCAAATATCAACGCATATCATTTATTATTTGCATCTTAATCATTAAAGAAAACCATATTATATGTTGTGGACATTACTCGCTAATTATACACTCGTTAAGTTAGAGATCGTACCCAAGTCAACGGAATAACTAGTTACCGTTGACAACACACGCTTAAAATGATATGCACAAATATAAGCGAAGTTACAACTCCGATAAATAGATCGTAAGGAGGCGTATGCAACGTTAAAGTACAAGAAACTATCGCTACTTCACTAGATGTGACAAATACGCTTATAATCTTCAAGCACGACTTCCCACATATGAATTTACCAGTTCAAAGGTGTTACTACGCACTAATAACCACATTAAACATTAAACTTGCCGTTATAAAACAATTGAACATTTTTAATTTTCAAAAACCTCCTGTAACAGTGCTACTCGATCGAGTAACTAGCGGTACTCGATCGAGTGCCATGCTACTCGATCGAGTGTCTTGGCTACTCGATCGAGTAGCCTCTGTCGAAACTTTTCTCATTTCATCCTGTAGCTACTCGATAGAGTACGGGGTACTCTGTCGAGTACCTACAGGCCAATTCCTCATAAAACCTGTCACGAGTTAACACCCATGTGCATATTTGTCATATAAAACCGAGTCGGGACGACTCCCCGACTTCTAATATCCTGCAACCAGTTAGAATATCAAATCCGGCCTTATGGCCAATCATACAAATCCAACTAAGTCTCAATAATAAAAGGAAACAACTACCAAAGTCTAACAACAATATCACCATCTAACATCAACTACTATCAACAAAGATAAGAACGAGGAGTATCACTCCTCCTGCTGCTGCTGCTGCTGCTCGAACATCACCTCATCGTTACCACCACCACCTCCGGCCATGCCCGCACCTGATGAACCCACCCCCGCATCACCTCCTGCTCCCGCTTCCGGGCCCACATACCATGGGGTCAAGCCACCGTAAGGGAAGGACTGAGGTGCCCCCCACGTCGACTGATCCACCCCGTAGGAATGGAAAACCCCTGTGTAGTCCCCGACTCCACTCCACCACACCGGGTGAGGTCCCTCGGTCCCTATCTCCTGAGTGTACGCCATCTCGTGCATGTTCCTGAGTGTCAGAGTAGATGACACTCTCTCCGCCAAGTAGCTGGATCGCGTCTCCGGGGTGTCGAGGTAAGGGTAGCATGGAAAAGACTGCTGCTGATGCGGTGCTACTGGCTGTGGCCTAGTCTCCGAGGCCCTCTCTCTCACTCGACGGGGTCCCCTCACCACTCTAGGCCTCTCTGCCGCCTGAACTCCCGCATTCTCGCCCTTCGTCGGCTCCGGCATCTCCTCAAGGATGGTACCGTCGATGAGATAGGTTTGTAGCTGGCATGGGGGTCCGTCATCATCCTCCTCCTCCTCATCATCGGAGTCCACCGTCACTATTGTCGGCTCCAAGGGCTCCGTGGGTGGGAGGTGCTCAGGAGCTGGAATCTTCATCCAACTCATCCCATGCACCCTCCATGCTAGGGCCGCCAGTCGGCCAAGGTCCTCAACCATTTCGGGTCGAGATAGTATTCACGATCTATGGTAGGCACTGGGGTAGCTAGAGGCACGTACGCCGAAGAAGCCTCAAAGGAGGTTAGCTTTTCAGCTAACCGAGTGGCAATAGCACCACAACTCAGGTACCGGGAAGAGGAAGAAGCCATCAAGGCAAAGGCAGCGCAAACTATAGAAGGAGCATTAAAGACCACTTTCCTGGCCCGCTCCGGGTTGAGGTACGACATCAAAAGTAAAACCTCATGGTTATTCAATTTATTGATATCCTTTCGGTCATAGAGGAGGTTCGAGAGAGAACGGAGAAAGACCCTCAAGGTAATATCTTTGAACATCATTAATCGATGTTGCTCGAGGTGGGAGCTTGCTTCCCGGTCAAGCAAGGCATTAGGCGCGGACGCGCCGCACTCACCGGAATGTCGGTAAAGGAGTCCTTGGGAGGCTTGGCCAACCCAAGGTGAGAGGCAAACAGTCCATAGTCAACGAAAAACCTGGTATTCATCAATCTAAACTGACAACGACCCACTGGGTCATAGTTAAAAGAGCTCATGAACTCCAAGGTAAGAAAAGGGTAAGTATGCTTCCTCAGCCTATACAAACCCGTAAAACCCAAGGTCCCGAATATGTGACGGACATCCGTCTCTATCTCCAACTCCTCTAATACACTGGTGTCTATACACTTCGTAGGTCTCAATTTGCGTTTTTGTAAGGCTACAAAACGCTCCCTTTGCTTGAAGTCAACAAAAACAACTGTAGGGTATTCGGGGACTGCGGGTACCACAGGTCCACTTCCTTCCCCTAGCTCAGGTGGGTTACCCCTCCCCCGTTTACTTTGGCGGGTTCCAAGATTCAGTCTCGGCATCTGCTTTAGGTATAAGGTCAAACAATTTGTATAAAACATGTAGGTATATACTTCATACAATTTGAGTTCTATATACTTAGCAAGTTCCCTGACTCATCAACCAGTTCAACATTTGGAGCACATAAATCATGCCATTAAACTTAGATGCTCAGCTAGGTACACGCATTTCATTAATGGTTTCCTCAATTTTAACATATAGTCTCAGTTTGTAGCCACTTATAAACCGCAATTATGAAAATTTGGCATGTGAACACATATTCTCAGCAATTTGAATATCCTAGCATGCTTCTAAAGGTCGTTCCATTTACATTGCCAATTACATGTTACTAATTCAAGAGAAAGAATAATTTATGGTATATCATCATCACTTTCATATTATGTTCAACAACTCAACTAAAATTTTCAGACGGTCTTTACAGCTGTGAAAATTTCGGCATATATTCATCACTCATCGATTCTATTAGCATAATGAAGTTCAACTCATGCTTATACTGTCAATTACAACATCAAATTTTCAATTATAAATCCCGAATTTCCATTTAAGGCACTTTTAAGACGGAGTTTTAAGGCAACTTCTAAGGGTAAATCATCAAAATCTATCCTCCAACATGATATAAACAATACTTAAGGCTCAATTCTTCCATCTAATCATTGTAAAACAACCAAAAATCGATTTCAATTTTGGAAACCCTAGAAATTTCGGGTTCAATCTTTGCAATTTCTAATCTAATTTACAGCAATTAACCATCAACAAACATGGAAAGAAGGCATGTGAATCATGTTTCAACAATTAAAAGCACCAAATTGGTCATTATAATCGAAAATTTCAGATTGTTTTACTTTCTTAGCACATCCAAAGCAATAAACCATGTACATTAGGAAGAATAGCATACCTTGATTGATGAACAAGTAGAGAAACGAAATTAAACTAAGAAATCAACCCCAAGAATCACTACTAACCCAAGAGAATGAGAGGATTTGAGAGGGAATAAGGAATTGGAAGTAGGTTAAGTGGAGGTGTGTCGAAATATAGAGGAATAAGAAGAAGAAATAGAAAGATGGAGGGTTTTAAGAACACCCGTAGGAATTACTGCACAGTAACCTACTCGACCGAGTGCCTAGAGTACTCGATCGAGTACCACCCTACTCGATCGAGTAGGAGCTAAATCATCGAGTAACTGCAGGAATTTTTCCACATCCCGACATCATAGCTTCCTAATTAGATCGAGTGAGGTCTACTCGGTCAAGTAAGCACTCGCACTCGGTCAAGTATAGTTAAGTACTCGATCATAAGTACGAAGTAACTTGAAGATTCCTGCAAAAACAACACCGCGTGTCGATTCCAACTAAGTTCGGAATTCGGCACTCATTATCAAGTTCATTCACGCATTACTATTATTAACAAAGCCTACCATATTGCCAAACAAATGAAGTTTATTCCACGTACACTACACCCATTACCCTACTCGGTTTACCTGCTACCGAATCTTCCATAAATATAGTCACGGCATCGTATTACATTTAAGCTTACTTTATATATTACCACTAAATTGAAACATTTAAATTAACATTAGTTCATCCTTTCGTTGACATGTAATTGCATAATTTTCATAATAAATTAATCTATCACTTCTCGCATAAATGCATACTTTTAAACAACTTATTCGATCATGTCTTACATTCTATCATAAGCAATCTATCTTGCATAAATCAAATACTACGCAGCGGAAAAATTTCAACTAAATAGCAAAGCATAAACACATTACCACATACGTGATTCGGATGATTACTCATCTATACTATAATTATCATTATAGTCATCGCGGTAGGATCTATAATCTCACGTACAACTTCCGTCATCATTAATTTTATGGCAAACACCTACGTGTTCACTATTCATATTACACATTCGATTTCACACTTTCACGTATCTCCATGACGTATAATCTCGTCACATAACTCCTAGCTATCATATAAGCTCACTAATCATCCAACGAGCTTCAATAATCTCATCAATAATTACCATACTCGGCCCAAACATTACTATCACACCTCTATTAATTGTAACAAAAACTTAACCGGAGGTAGCTCCGGCACAATTAACATACATAGCACCAATAGACACACGGACTCCACATTCCGATCCCATGTGACTGGCTTAAGCGTCATGGGGCCAAGATTTTGAAATGAGGGCGCCTACTCACCCAAAATCTAGCATCAGCTGGGGCTCCCATTACACATACACCAGGTTCATTTTATTAGACTCCCTACGTTCATTATGTTCATTTGTTACAGGTTCCAAAATCGTCGCTCTGATACCACTTTGTAACACCCCCATATCCAGAGGAGCCTTAACTAGGCCTTCCTTAGCATATAAGGGCGTTACCATCTCGGTTGCCCGAGGAAAGTAATTATCAAACGTCAATAAAAGAACTACTAAGTTATATTACAAGCGGTTTAAACAACAAACGATATAAAAGGTACAACTCAGAGCTACTCGCTACTATAAATAAATCTCGTGAAGACTCATCCCTGCCCGGACTCCAGCTATCCACAACATCAACACCTGCTAAGACCGACTGCTCACCATAAGGGATCACGGCAGACACATAACAAACAAACAACCAAACAAGGTCAGTACTGAGATAAGATAAGACAATGGCAACTACAAACAACAATACAAACAATGACATCAGTCCCAACCGCAATCACAACAATCCAACCAAACCTGTCACTGACTGTCCACTGGACCAGTCCTGCCAGTGGGGGACCGCAGCCGTTCCCACCTAAGCCCCGCTCATCATACCGAGCGATAACCCTGTCCATTAATGTGCACATCCCCTTCCGTGGCGGGTTCCACGAACGGCGAAACTAGGGCGTGAAGTCACTCCCGCAAGTGACCCCACTCAGCCGAGAACGCATCTCGAGAACCATCAACAACGACACAACCATCACGATACAATAATTATAGCAGACAACCAAACACAACACAGCCACAATATCCGACACACTAGACCATCTACAGAAACTGAGTAGGCGAACCTACCTTTAAGCAACCGCAACCAATCCACGTCGACAGACAACATATCCAGCGACCAAGCAAGGCCTATAACCACCATACAAACATCTATTACTAACAAGCAAACCCTAACTATAGAGACAAAGGCACGGATGATCATCGTGACATACCTATTAGGGGAAAACTCAGCAAGAGATCGCTACCCGACACCAGTGACGCCCTCCCAAGGTTCAAAGATCTTCAAAAAGGCGTCCATGGAGGTTTTGAGGTGAAGGGAAGGGAAAGGGGCGACTGAAGGATAGGAGGAAAGTGGCGGAAGTGATTTGCGGATTTAACAAAACGCGATATAAAACCCTCGCTGAAAACCCGGTACTCGATCGAGTACCCAACCTACTCGATCGAGTGGCCCCCTACTCGATCGAGTACCCTAGCTACTCGATCGAGTAGCCCCTACTCTATCGAGTACCACTCTTAACACGCAGCTCAAACAGGTTTTGGCATACTTTCCTAAGACTACTTCCGCTCCCAGGGTTGGTCAACGATGGTCAAAGGGTCCCTAAAAGGGCGGGTATTAAAAGGGTGCCCTAGCCTCGTACTCGAATATGATGAAAGCCCTTTGACGAAACATAAATGTGTAACGTCAACGGTATGCTTGACTCAATCGGGATTCAAAACGCGGGGATGAGAAGACTCACGCCGACGGGATGAGCCAATTGGTCGAAAAGGGTTAGGTTATGGGCCCGGACAAGGAACCCGACCGTGACCGTAATATCAATTAATGCATTTCAACCAAGACCTCGTTCAAGTCTTACCATCTAGGGATCACAAAGATACAAGTGTCCTAGTTCTCCCCATCAGAGTCGTCAATCTGTGGACATGGGCCACAAGCCGGTCTGCGGGCGCGATGCCGCCTACCGGTCCGTAGTCACGGGCCACCTGCACGCCAAGCCAATCTGTGGACATGCAGCGGTCTTTTGAAAGCCACGCTCGGTGGCGTAAGAATGCTTTCGACCGGATCGTTTTAGATCGGTCGGTTTCGTCTCGGCAAGGGTCTCGAAACGATGCAAGAGATGTTCGGAGTCGCCACCAAGCATTTGTGGGATGCTTGGAACCCGTTCGAATCCGCTTTATACCTCGGTCAAATGAAGCACAAAGCAGGGTTTGACATAGGTACTAAAGATAAGGAATCGTCCCTCTTTAGCATCATATTTCTAGAATGACTCTCGTACGCCCTGGATAAGGTCGTCCACTTTCCAAAGTTTCTGAGTAAGAGGTGAAGGTACGTATTAGGAAGCCCTTTAATCAGACACCCAATCCCGCCCGCGGTAGCGGCCTCTACTGATCGATCTTGGTTGGTTAAATGCAAAAGTTGATAAAATGGGTAAATGCTTGAATGCGCATCCACTAGTTTGAACCTAACATGTGAGCTTTCTATGTCAATTTGTTTAATCCAAGTATCAAGTATAAGATGTCGAGTTGGATTTAACGTTGATTTGCATGCAAGACGGAAATTAAACATCCATTTACCGAATTAGGTTTATGGTGCATAACATGATCCATTTGTCTTAGTAAGGCATTTTGCAAATATAATGTTGAATGAGCAGATTCGTCATCTGATCCGTCTTGTATTCGGGTTAACCGAGGTTGGGATCGTCCTAGACAAATGCTGGAAGGGGAAGAGACCTTGCATTAGGCAACCAGTAGAGGCGCGAGCCTATTGGCGATGCAAAAGGGTCTGCCCTGATCTGCATCAGACCACCATAAGAGGCGTGATCCTGTTGGCGATGCAAAGGGGTCTCCCCTGGTTTGAAAATAGAAAAATAAGTAGCATATTTAGGCGCGGGTCAACAGACGATGGAAAACGTCTTCTGACCATTAGAAAAGGTGTGTAAAATGTATTGAAAAATGGGTATTTAAACCCGACTTGATTTGAAAAGACCGTTTAGGGCGCTTTTGTGTTGATTTGAAGAACGAGACTTGAATAATCGTCATTGTTTTGACAATATTCGATGTCGGGTTCGATTTTGCAAGCTTGACATGAATAGCTTTGAAAATGGTTATGAACTAATTGTTTTAAGTTCGTTTGTTTTGTAATTAGTCAATATTTATCATTATACTCGGGTTAAAATCCGACATGGTATGTGGAACCGAGGATGACTTTGTTTTGATGACTAATACATTTGTTTTGAAAATGTAGAGAAATGAAATAAAAGGTTTTAAAATACCTTTTATAATGTAATTAACCAAATATTATCACCGAAACACGGATTAAACTGTCATGGTATTAGGAACCATGGGTGAAAAATGTTTTATGGTTAAAAACTTGTCATAAAAAAAAAGATTTGAAAATACTTGAAATGGTAAAAACCGATTACAAATATGAAATAAAAATGAAGGAGAGGAAGGGACCAAACACAGTTTGGATTTAGGTTGGGCAGGCTGCTTTAGGCGCGAGCATGTATGCTACGTAAGTAGCCTCTGCCTCAACCAAAAATCCGGTTTTGGCTCATTCTTCCCATGTTTTGGACCATGTTATGCATGATTTAGCATGTTATAGTTATGAAACATATGAAAACATGATAAAGGAAGATTTTTAAACCCTCATACTTACATGCTAGGCTTGTGGTGAGAAACCAACGAAAGTGTATCAACTTGTTTGGTCGGAAAACTCGGTTTAAAAACCGTTTTAATAAGCAAAAAGAATGTTTTGTTAAGTTTAGTGATGGCGTAGTGGTCGAGATGGTCGGTCAAGTGATTTAATGCACGATGACGGTACCAAATAATGGGTAAGGCTTGTGTTTACGATCAGTAGGTCGTAAACACGTGTCGGATTGTGACTTGAGAATTCGAGTCTAGAATTTTAAGGGAGAAAAGAGGGGGCGGACACTCGCGTAACTCTCAAATGGTGGCATTTGAGGGGTATTTATAGGAAAATGGGTGGTTGTGTGAGTTTTAAGCGACGTGGCCGCATGGGCTGCTCAAAGAGGCGCGAGCCATGTCACACGTCTTCGAGGTGTCTTGTCACTATCACACGAGGAAGTCATGATTTGTTCTATCCTAGGATTTGGAAGAACTTGATTTGTACTTGATCATGTATGATTCCGGTAAATCTTAACATGGAAGCATTTGAATGGTTTGTGTTTTGTGTTTGACTCGGTTTGACTCGTTGTTGGAGTCGGGATTTGAATTTTGAGTCAGGTTTTTTGTCCGGTGTCGGTTTTGACTCTAGTTAGTTTCATTGTGACCCCGTCGTCATGCATTAAACACTCCAGGTACTTTTGAAAAGTTTTAAAATGTTTTATTTTCGAAATCGTTTTAAGTTTTTCGACGTAAAGTTGCACACAAACTGTCGATCAAACACTGCGATTCCTAAGCATGTTGTAGTCCGATAATCATCGGGTGTCTGTTGGAGACTCTACAGATACTGGGTATCTACAACATGTTATATGGTATATCGTATTTATTGTGTTTTCTTGTATATCGAAGGACATGGCGGTTTGATTGGTTACTGGTTTTGGAGACGTAAGACGGTTGGGAGACCGTCTTACGCTTAAGTCGCCTCTTGGAGCTTCCCACTCCAAGAGGGATGTGCACATTAATGGCTTGATTCATAGAGAGACTCGTGTGGTTGAGACACGACGTCTGGCAGGGGAACCGGATGGCTTCCAGACCCAGTACGTCTGGGCGTGTCCTGGTACCTGTTTGTGGTTATCGGTATGTCTGGGCGTGTCCCAGTACTAGTGTGGTTGTTGGTATGTCTGGGTGTGTCCTGGTACCGTGATGGTGGTTGTTGATGGTGGTTCATTCATATCATAGTCATGTTGTATGTCCACACACTCGAGTCGTGTCACACTTTATTTATTTAATAAAACTGACGTTTGTGTGTCTGTGTGATTGTCACCTATCTCTTTTGGGGTGACATGTGTCGATTCATATGATATCCTTTGGTCATATGGGGAGCAGGTTATGTGCATGTTGTTTGGATAGTACGCGGGAGACGAGACGAGCTTGATGATATCACGGGACGAGTCTAGTTGGCTAGAAGAGTATAGATGTCACGAGTTGTATTTTATTTATTCATTTGTTTACGTTTATGTAATTCATCAAATATTATATTAATAAAATTTTCTTGATTGAAGTTTTGGAACACTATCTCGGGAAACCGAGATGGTAATGCTCCAATTATCTTGGCCGGATAGTTGCGGTGTTACACTTTACAAGGCATTATATCCTTTTAAGTCTTCCCAACTAATTGTAAAATAGTAAATTGGAACAATGTTAGCAGTAGCCCCATTGTCAATTAAGACTCTTTTAACCACCTTATTTTCCAATTTATCCTTCATATATAAAGGTTTACAATGGTCATTATCTACACCCCTCCTAACAAACATGGCTTTAATAATTCCATTTACCACTTGATCGGTTAAATCTCTTCTAAGGCATTATTTCGTATAAAATTACTTGCAATTAAGCAACGAGAAATACCTGATCCCGGTAACTACTCTGGGTTTATGTATATAATACCTTCAGCACTGAACTCCTTCGTCAGCATAGTCACCATCATATGCATTCCATCATCTCTTGATCCAACGACCTAAATTGGATTGGTTGGAAAGCTTCATCAGTCACCAATAAATCCAAATCTAACTCTTAGAAATCCCTCAAGCCTTCATCTTCTTTATCAACTCCCATCACTTGATCACTCAACTTATCAATAGCGCTAACACAAGTCTCGACACTAGGGTCAACCTCTTTCTTCTTTATGAACTCCTCATCCTGGACCCTGATGTCAGCCACCATGGCCTTTTGCATTAGTTGCATCTCTACCTTGGCTCTGGCGCTTGCCGCTAATGCCTTAGCATTTTTTTTGGGGGTTTTACTAATACTCTTTCCTCCTGCAAGCCATTATTTGACGTTCAGCTCGACATTTATGTTAAACTTATTGCACGTAAAGGTCAACATTGAAAATGGAGCATCGTTAGTCATGACTCAATCACCATTAGAAAATAAAATTTGAACATTATCAATCAAATCTTGTAGAGTATTCCTAAATAGAAAACAATTATTCTTGGCATGAGATCTAGCGTTATGTCAAAAGTAAAAGGTTTTTCCTTTAACCTTTAGTGCTGAAGTAATCTTATGTTTTCCTTTGATTTTAATAATATTGGTATGCAAATACCTAAAAATCTCTTCGCCCTTAGGTATATCAAAGGTATGAGTCTTTTCTTAGTATTTTTCAATTCCCTACTGGAAGAAATTTCTTTTTTTCTCTAGCGGCGCACATTGAAAAGGAGGTCTCTTTGGGATTTCTGCTAAATTAAATTCATATTGTTCTTCCTCTTCTTCAATCTTAACACAATTGAACACCCTATGTCTCTGTTGACTTTCTTCACTCAACACTTGTTCATACTTTATAACCGATTCTGCGAGTTCTATGAAATTTCTAAAAATGATGCCATCAAAGCGCTTCCTAAAAGGAATTGTAAGAGCATCCTGAGCAATTCTTATGAACTCTCCTTCTGGTAAATTCAAATGGCATCGAATTTTGGCATTTTCGAACCTAGTTAAATATTCATCAACAGGTTCAACTGCCTTCTGTTGTATTCTGGTTAAATCACTTATGATTATTCCAGAATCAATTCTAGTGAAAACATTATGGAACTGATTTTCAGCATTGTCTTCTGAATTAATAAAGATATAAGATTACAAGTATTAATATTATTATTAGTAATGTTCTTCTTCTTAGTTATTATTATTATTATTATTACAATTATTATTATTAGGGTTTTTTGATAACTGCTACCACGTATAATTCAGCTTTTACCAACTGCTATCAAAGTAAAATTTCTTTAAAAACTACTACCAATATAGTTGGTTCGGTTTAAAACTAACTACCACATCAGGTTTGGAAGCAATAAGTGAAGATCTCAGCCATTCATTTCAAATTGTCACCTATAAGTTGTATTTTTCTTCAATTAATGCCCTTAACTCCTCCCTTATATGTTTCTAATTCATTCATTCATCAACACCTCAATTAATTTTCAATTTTAGCAATTGTAATTCTTAATCTCAATCTCTCTCTCTCTCTCCATTCCATTAATCTGATTCCCATTTCTTATTTTAACTTTTTTTTTTCAAGTTCAGGTAATTATTCTATCTCTTATTTTTTTCTTCCTCTATTTGATATAACCATTGTAATTTTTCAAATTAGTTTAAATTAGGGTTCTTCATTTTTCATTTTCTTGGTTAGTAACAATGTGAATGGGGGCAATGGTGAATCCAACAAGCAATGAAATTAAAAATGATTAGGGATTTAGATTAGATGTAAACCCTAATCTGGGGTTCAATTTGGGAAAGAAGTTTAAAGGATTGAGATAATTTTCATAATCCCTAATTTAATTGGGAAGTAATTTAGGTTAGGTTAATGATGAGGGAAGTTAAAAGATTAGGTTAAAGAGGAATGTGTGTGGATGAATGAATGATATGAGTGAGGGGAGTGTAAAATAGAGGTATTATTGTCTTCCCATGCGCAAATAGGAGGTTCGTGGTCATTTGGTAGTGAGTTTTAAACCAAACCAACAACTTCGGTAGCAATTTGTAAAGAAATTTTACTTTGGTAGCAGTTGGTAAAACTTGAATTATAGTGGTAGCAGTTATTAAAAAACCCTTATTATTACTACATTTAATATTAATATTATTATTATTTCAGTTCAGAAAGAAATATATGACAAAAATAATGGCATAAAAAATTCAGATTAAAATAAAAAAGAAAAAAAATTCAAACTGCACTCCACGTCTTGACCCGATGATTCCCGCGGAAATAAGGAGGTATAAATGGAAAGGCGGTGAGAGAACAGTAGTGTAATAGTTTCCTAAATTCATCATGCAAAGCTTAAATTGAATTTATTACCGTTAAGTCTTCCAAAACCCTTACATAAACACGCTCTTCCTCATTCCCGCCCTTCTATTCTATTACTTTCCATAATAATTTCTGCTTTAATCTTCATCACAATTCAATTTTCTCTGTTTTTAATTCAATATCCTCAGAAACCCTAATTTGTTTGTGTTTTTGATTTGCTTTGTGTTATTATTCTAAATAACATTCTAGGAAGATAACAAGGTGGATGTGTTTAGTAAGATTAGAATTGAGGATGATGATGACATTGAAAAGATGGAGTCTTTATGGTACAATCTACGGATGTTTGCTTCTGTCTGTCTCAAAGTTTCTGATGAGGAGATCAACCTTTCTTCTTCTTCTTCTGGATCAATCATCAACATCCCAATGTCCGAGATAAAGCCTTTGCCATTCAATCTCAATGTTAAACCTCGCACTTTCAGAAGACCCCGCTCTAAACCGATCGATGTTCACGCTTTGTTCCCTTGTCTCTACAAGAAGAGAAAAATTGAGTGTGACCAAGATGGGTTGTCCCAGATTCCGAAAAAGAGACGGCTTATTGTTCGTTTTAAGGTGCCACCTTCTAAACCGGTTGACTAAAAACAGAAGATATCTCAAGTTAGACTGATTAATTAGGTTTAAGTTGTTGTAGATGTTTTGGTAAAAATTTACCGACTATGGATTAATTATGTGAGTGATAGTGATTATCCTTAATGCCAATTACGTTTGAAGTACGAACGAAAGGAATGATGAAATAAAGATAAACGAAGAGAAGGACACGGAGGATTTTTGGTGACGCGGAAAACCCGGTGTGGGAACAACCGCGGGGGGAGTCGAAATCCCGCCAACTATTGCACTATAATCGAGATTTTATGAACAAGTAAGGAAATACAAGTATAATGTCGCTAGATAATGATCAACAATTGCCACTGATTTTTTGGGTGAAGTTACTGCTCGATGATACTTCTGAATGCCCCTCATACGTTGCTTTTCTCTTGTTTTTATAGCTGTTGGAATCGCCACTTAGGGTTTGAAGGCTGCTCCTGCTTCTGTTGCGGAAGTCCTGGTCAACTCCCTAAGGAATAGGGAGTAGTTGTTGACATGGTCTCTCCTTTTCTTTATACGTGGGCTTTAATCTTATACAAGTTGTGTTTGTTTACTTTTTATCCCATGGTCCACAATGCGCCACCTCAGCAATCCATCTCTCTCCTCTTCCTTCAATTGTCGCGAGCCACGTTGGCTTCCCTGGTCGCTTTTTCTCGCCAATAATACTCTGCCATGTCACGGATAGTAAATGACATTTTTATCCATAACAATTGCCCCCAAATTTCCGTCTCAAATATTTTTAGGCGGGAATTTCTGTTTTGCGATGCGGAGAACTGACGAAACTGGGCAGTTATACCTGATGATTATAACTCCCCACTTGAGACAATCTGCCGCCACTTTCCCACTTCCCTAAGAACTCTCTCCTCTCCATAACTCCCCAACCTCCCTCTTTAATAAATCCCTCGGTATCCCCTTACCTTTCCTATTCCTCTTCATCATTACTCTTTCTCTCCCTACTTCTCTCCATTAATCATCTTAATACTTCCTCTCTTCCGGCTGCTGCAGGTACTTCGTCTTCTTCTTTGCTTTTCTTTTTTCCTTATTTTGCGCATAATGTCACAAAAAACCGCTTCTTCAACCTCGGACTCGGATCCGGTGATATCGCCTGACCTCTTTCTTTCCGGCGGTGTGCTTTCCGCCAAGCATTCCTGTGATTCTGACTTTACCTCCGAGGATCTTGATTATATCAAGAAAACCTTTGGTTTTTCTGATGATGTGGTGTTCCACATTCCGACTCCTGGCCAGAAGGCCGACTCAGTGAGGGAAGGGTGGATTTGCTTGTACGAGTACGCCTTTCATCTGGGTCTGCGATTTCCTTTCCCTCCTTTGGTCCAAGAGTATCTGAACTTGAATCAGTTGGCTATTTGCCAAGTGGCTCCATACACTTGGCGGACCTTGCTTGCGATTGTTGCTATGAACAATCGTTTTGGTTATGAAATTGGTCTCCCGGATCTTGCACACTTGTTCTCGGTCAGGTCCCTTGCTCGGGGTCAAGTGACCATTCGGGTTCGAGACGGGGAGAAGAATTGCATCATCTTCCCTGTGAAACCGGACGATAGCAAGTGGTTTTCCCGTTTTATTTTCGTGAAAATTGATACTCTTCCTGCTCCGACTGACTACATTGTCAGTGTTTGGCGATCAACACACGGTACTTGCATGTCCTTATTCCTGTGCGTTTTTTCTTTGACGCTTATATTTCCTTACTTGATTTTTTGTGCAGGTCTGTGCCCCTTGCCCTTGTCTCCTGACAGAGCCGCATCCCTTTCTAAATTGTTCAGTCCGCCTCCAAAAAATAGGACCTTTCCCAACCTGGTCCAGGATTCTGCTGCTGCGTCGAAGAAAACAGCTGCTGAAGAGAAGGATTCAATGTCGACTAGTGCGTTTGTTCTTCCTTTTTTGACTTGGCTTTGTTTCTGGATTCATCGCATTTTTGGTTCTAACTTGATCTTTGCTGCTTCCAGGTTCTGCAAAATCTAAGATTTCATTGCAAGATGTCCTGGCTCAGAAAGTGAAAGAGCGATTCTGGGCCCCCCAAGCTGTTTGAGAAGAGGAAGTCTACTCCACGCCCAGTTCGGGACCTCGTCCCAAAAGGAGATCTGCTGCTGTGGAGCGGACTAGGGAGCAGGTCCCTATTGAAGCTACGCCTTTGGCTGTGAGGCCTCCATTGCCTGGGCACGGACTGTCTGCTTCTGGAGATGCGCTGACCTCCAAAGCTGTTCCTGGCTCGGGTCCAACTAAGCCTGCGTCTGATGGGACTCCAACGCCCGAAACCATCCCCTCGCTTCGGAGCTACTTACGCTTCTAAAGTGTTCACCTTACGGAGCTACTTCGCTTCACAGTGCCTTCCGCTTCTAAAGGCATTTCACTTCAGGGCTACTTCTGGCTCTAAATCTGCTCCGGGGGTTATTGTTTTTTCACTTCCGGATGACTTTGGTAGGAATAAATCTACAAGTAGCTTGGACTTAATGAGTCAGATGCTTCTTCCAGCTCCTAGGTCTGCGTTGGATAGCGCTCCTTTGCCAGACTTGGTGGATCGTGCTACTGAGCATTCTTTCGAGGTAAACAATCATTGGTTTTCTCTCTTTTTTTTTTTTTTTTTTTCTTTCGAGGTAAACACTTTGTTCTGGTCTACCAGTCCTTTCAGATGGCTCTGTATTTGCGGGAGAAGGTGTCTCTCCTGGTAGCAGAAAACGCGAAGCTTCGGAAGCTGGCGAAGGAGGCTAACGAGGATAGGCTGAAAACTCAGGCTGATCTAAACAAGTCCCAGGATTTGCTGTTGGAGGAGGCCACTCAGAAGCAGAATTTACAGAACAGTCTTTCTCTTGCTGAGGGGCGGATTTCTAGTGCTGAGGAGAAGATTGCGATCTTTGAGAGGAAAGGCTGCGATCTTTGAGAAGGAGGTGCGATGCCAAGAAAGAGGCTGCTGATGCTAAGGAGAGGGTCTGATCTTTGGCGCACTTCAGAGGTGGAGAAACGTGCTTCTGATGCGGAAACCCGTGCTGCCCAGATTCAGGAGGAGAGGGTTTCTGAGGTGCAAGAGTTGAAAAGGACTCTGGTGGATGCTTTGTCTTATGCCGCTTTGGAAACAAAGATCGACTGTATAAAGATGTTCCAGAAGGGGGAGCATTCGGCCTGGGATTTAGGAGCTGAAGAGGGGAGGCTTGCTGCTACTTTTCCAGATGGTCTGAATCTAGACGTACTGTCTGGCTTGGTGGAGCCTGGTACTGTTTCTGCTGATGACCCAGGCGCTGAGGAAGAGGTGAATTCTCCTGCTCCTGATGCTCAGGCTGCTGCTCCTGAAGATGTGGTGCATATTAACGTAGATTAGTATTTTTCTGCATCTGAAAGACTTATGCTGTGTTTAGTCAGTTTTTGGCCCTACGGGGCATAACATCTTTATTTTGAACAGTTTATGTACTTTTGTCCGCTCGTGCGGACATGCTTTGCTTTGTGACTTAAGTATTTCCTCTTGACTATCTTTTTGTGTCGTACCGTTTCTGGTGCTTTGATTTGTGCATGCACGTCGTTTGTTTGGCCATCGCTGATAGATTGCTGGCTAAGGGGTCTAGTATGCCCACTCGTCCGGAGGAGCCAGGCTTGCGTGGGTGCTAATGCATCGCGGGAGGCTGCTTGTCCCGGTTGTACGTGCTTAGCCACAGACACACGCCTTCTGTAGTGAATACAAGCTCTGCCAGATTAGTTTGCATTTTATTTTCTTGGCTTACTTGAAAATATTTCAAATTATACTCGATGGTTTTGCAATTTAAAGTTTTGTTAGAATTTAAAATACGAACAAGGCTTTTAGAACCGGAAATGTTGGATTAAAAATAACGTTTTTAGAGCCAGAAAACATTCAGACTCAGGAGATATCTAGACCCAGAGAAATATAAAAAATAGAAAAATATTTTAGAAGCAGGAAAATATCTTTTTAGAGCCAGAAGAATTTTTGGAGGCATAAAAGTATTCAGAGACAGAAAAATATTGAGCGGAAAATATGTAAGGCAATATCTAGAACCCGGGTCAAATTTGTATCGTAGGTGAGTACCGGTTGTTGACCTTCTTTGGTGACTTTAAATAAAATATTTTTTCAAGTGGGTGATATTCCGGATCCGGGAACCATTTGCCCTTCCATAGTCATGAGTCGGTAGGCTCCATTTCCAATCGTGCTTTCTACTTGGTATGGCCCCTCCCGATTGTAGGCAAATTTCCCCGTCTGGTTCTTGGTATTCTGGAAGACTTTCCTTAGGACCAGATCTCCCACCTGCAGAGTTCTTACTTTTACGTTCTTGTTGTAGCTTTTAGCCACGATCATTGGTAGGAAGCCATCCCGATTTGGGCGCCGGTTACGAGTTCGTCTATCGTGTCCAGTGCTTGCCATTTCCACCGGTTCCGATCTTCTCGTGATGCACCCATATCGTGGGTTGGGACCACGACTTCGGATGGGATGATCGCTTCGCTCCGAACACTAGGCTGAAAGGGGTTTGCCCCGTTGCAACCTTTGGTGTGGTTACATCGGCCCGAGAACCGAGAGGTAGTTCTTACGCCCATTTGCCCCAATCTCTTCTAGTTTCTTTTTCAAGTTTTCAATGATAATCTTATTCTTTGGATTCACTTGTCCGTTGGATTTGGGGTTCTGGGAGTAGATTTACGCAACGAGATGTTCCACCTAGCACAAAAAGCCTCGATCTTATTTCCAATGAATTGGGACCCATTATCACATATAATTTCAGATGGAATGCCAAACCTGCATATGATATTGCGTTTAATGAAAGATATCACCTGGGTTTTACGTAACCTTCGGGAGGATGATTCTGCTTCTATCCATTTGGAAAAGTAATCCGTCATGGCGAACATGTAGACTTTGTTTCCTGGTGCTCTGGGTAATGGTCCTACAATATCCATTCCCCATTTCATGAAAGGCCATGGTGAGATAACCTTGTGCGAGGCTCTGTTGGCCGGTGGCTAACATGGGCGTGTCTCTGCGGCGTCGCATTTTTGCGAATTCCATGACATCTTTGCGCATTGTGGGCCGAAGTACCCCTGCCTCGGTGCCTTGTTGGACAGGCTCTCTGCCCCCTGCATGGTTTCCACATTCTCCACCTTGTGGATAGCATGCAAAACGACTGAGACTCTTCCCGATCCAGGCACCTGAGGTAGGGTCCAGCGTGGGACTTCCTGAAAAGAACATTATCGATTAGTAGGAATCTGGATGCTCTCATTTTAAAGCCTCTTACCTCCTTTTTATCTGCCGGTAGTACGTCATTCTGCAACCAGTCTAGGTAGGGCTTCCTCCAGTCTGGGGTACTTTCTTCGCTGCTGGTGCTGCACACTTTTTCTGCTTCCTGCTGAGATTTTAGTGTTGCTGGCTCCAGCACGTGGACAATTGGTATTGTTGAAATAGTTCCTGTTTTGAAGGTTGCCCCCAGGGTGGCTAGTGCATCTGCTTCTGCATTCTGCTCCCTGGGGATTTGCTTGATGTTGAATGTGATAAATTTGACTTTCAGCTCCTTGGCTACATCTAAATATGCTATCATCCACAGGATCCCCGGCTTCATGCGATCATTCACATGGTTAACTATAAGCTTAGAATCACTGCAAACACGAAGGTGTCGATTTTCAGATCGAGCCAGCTTCGGACCCAGGATTAGTGCCTCGTATTCTCGCCGTTGTTTGTGGCTTTGAATTCACATCGTACGGCCTGGACTATGAGGTCTCCTTGGGGTGATTTGAGGACCAGCCCTACTCCTGCTCCCTTGGCGTTTGAGGCTCCGTCCACATGTAACTCCCACACCTGTTCTCCTTTGTCTTCTTCCCGATTCGGGATGTCTGTTCGGCCTGGGTCCGGATTCTTTGAGAGTCGGACCAAAAGTCGCGAGCACGAGACTTTATGGCTGTTCGGGGTTCAAACTTCAAATCGTATCCGCTCAAGTGCACGGACCATTTAGCCATTCGTCCTGACAACTCTGGTTTTCTCATGATAGTTTTAAGAGGATAATTAGTTATCACGAAATTGTATGAGATTCAAAGTAGGGACGCGATTTATAGGATGCGATATGAAGTGCGAAGGACGAGTTTTTCCAGTGATGTGTGCACTGGTCTCTGCCGAAAGCGAGAGACTTACGATGTAGTATACTTGGATCTTTGTGATCCTTCCTGCTCTCGTACTAGCACCGCACCGACCGCCGCTATACCTGGGCGATGAGATATAGGAAGTGGCTCTCCCGCTCGGTTTCGACGGGAGAGGTGGGGTCTTGAGATAGCGTTTCGACTCTGGAATGCTTTTTCGTGGTCGTCCGTCCATTCAAATTTTTGGCTTTTCCCGAGAATATCATAGAATAGCCTGCACTGTCTCGAGGATCGGATATGAATCGTTTAATGCGCCACTCTTCCATCGGTATTTGGACGTCTTTTGGTTTCTGCGGTGATTCCGTTTTGGATTGCTCTTATCTCTCGGTCTTGGCTTCTATTCCCCTCTGGGTCACCATGTACCCTAGGAACTTTCCACTTTGGATACTCCGAAGGTGCACTTCGTAGGATTCGACTTCATTTGGTATTTCCTTAGGGTATTGAAAGTTTCTTCCAGTCTTTGGTGGTCTTTGTGAAGCTCAACTTGATTTGACGACCATATCGTCTATATATACTTCCATAGTTTTGCCTATTTGTTCTTTGAACATCATGTTTACCACCTACGGTAGGTAGATCTGCATTTTTCGGTCAAAAGGCATGACATTATAACAATAGATACCTCTCTCGGATCGAACGCTTGTCTTTTCCTGGTCACTGGGGTGCATCTTTATCTGGTTATATCCGCTCCAGGCATCCAAGAATGTCGGCATCTCGTGGCTGCGGTAGCATCTACCATGGCGTCTATGTGTGGTAGAGGAAATGGATCCTTTGGGCAAGCTTTGTTTAAGTCCGTGAAATCGACGCTTGACCCTCCACTTGCCGTTCTTCTTTGGGACCACTACCACATTAGACAACCACTCGGATATTTCACTTCACGGATCTTTCCAGCCAGCGACAAGCGGATTATCCACTTCTTGATTTATGACCTGGTTTCTTTCGAAAGCAAACTTTCTTCTTTTACTGCATGCGGGTTTATGGCTTGGATCCACACTTAGCTTGTGAGTTATCACATTTGGGTCTATCCCTATCATGTCATCATGTGACCAAGCAAAGCAATCTATGTTAGTTCTCAACAATGTAGAACGAGTTCTTCACGAATCTTACCTCTACATTCGGATCCAATGAGAACAGTTCGCTCCGGTGCAAATGAATCCAGATGACTTCGTCTAGTTACACTGCTTTGAGGTTCAATGTACTCATCCTGGATGCGCTGGCTCTGTAATTGCTATGCGGGTGCACCTGTTGTTGGCTTCAGAGCCACCTTGTAGCAATCCTTAGCTTCTTCCTGGTCCCCACGTATTTCTTGCACCCCCCAAGGTGTTGGAAACTTCAGGCATTGGTGGTACGTTGAGGGAATTGCTTTCATCTCGTGGATCCGGGGCACTGCCAAGGATTACATTGTAAGTAGAGGGCCCATCAATAACCAAATATCTTACCTGTTTGTTTATGCCTCCGGCGTAGGTTGGGATGATGATTTCTCTAGGAGTGCTTTGTCTCGCCATTTGAAAACCAACCAAGGGAACTGCCTTCTTTGCTAGATCTTTTTCGGTGAATCCCATTCCTTTGAGTGTTTCCATCATGATTAAGTTGACGGAGCTTCCGGTATCCACCAGGATCTTTTTTACCTTGCAATTTCCTATGGGAAGCGTGATGATTAGAGCGTCGTGGTGCTGTTCTGGAGTAGATCCTGCGTCAGTTTCGTCGAAGGTGACTGATGGCGGTTCTGATGGTTAACCTGCAGAGCTTTACGTCTGTCTCCCTTTAGCCCTGGCTGCGTGCCTTTTAGCTGAGAGTAAGTCGGCCCCACACAACTCCGATCCACCCAGTAATGACATTCACAATTCTAGAGCAAAGAGGAGGAGGAGAGGGCAGAACCTGATCCGCTGAATTTACTCTCGTTGTGTTTCTGGGGAGGAGGTGATCCAGGTTTCCTTGGTCATAGTGGAATTTGACTTCCTTTCTGAGGGAGTGGCATTCATCGGTGTTGTGAGTGTTGCTGCCGTGGAACTCACACTTTTTGCCTGTGTCTCTGCTGCTGGGGTTTCCTTCTGGAAGTTTTGGCCATCTGACTCTGCGTCCCAGCTCCTTCAAGGCTTTGAATAATCCTGCAAGGTTGGTAGTGAAACCATACTCACTTACTTTCGGAGGCAGATCTGCTTCTGACTTTCCTTCTGAGCTGCCAGAAACTTTATTCACGTTCCTGCTGTAGGGTTTGGATCTCTCGCTTTTCTTCTCTGTAGGAGCCTTTCTGGGTACTGGGTCTGAATCATAAGTGCTTCTTACAGGTGCAGCGTCTTCCTCCAGCCTCATGACAGCGATTGGCTTCGACTGCACCTCCTCAAAGGTAGTGCATGGATGCATGGTTAACTCCTTGTATAATGTGAGTCTGGTGCGACCCCGTGACTTGTATAGCGGTTGCTATATCACACCTCGGAATTGACACCTTTTCTTTGTTGAACCGGTTCAAGAAATCACGGGTGGATTCCTCAAATCCTTGCACCCCGTAGATAGGTCGTTTGATGCCTTCTCTGGCTTTCTCTGTTGTGAATCGCTTTGAAGGCATTGACTAGGTCGGCGAAAGGTGGATATGCTTTTGTTTGGTAAGCCGACGAACCACTGCAGTACGCTCTGACGAGTGTTGATCCGAAAACCTTGCACATGCAAACCTCCTTTAAAGATCCGATTCACGGTTATCACCATCATTTTCTGCTTGTAGTGGTTGATATGGTCAAGTGGATCTGAGGTCCCGTCATAGAGTGTCATAGCTGGCGGCACACATCCTTTAGGAACACCGATTAGCGCTATGTCATCCACGAAAGGTGAGTCTGCGTAGCTGTCTTTGGCTGCTTTCTCCGGCGGACGGACTCGCACAGTATCCTATACATTAGCTCCCTCGGCTCTGGTACTTTGCTCGTGAGTTACCCGCTCTGCAAGAGGGTTAAAACAAAGGGAAGGAACCGGCGGTGTACCTCCTAGCCAGGGTGCTCCGAAAGTTGGCACGATCTTTGGATGACCGTTCTGGTGTTGCAGCGATTATGGATCCAGGCTGCCATCCTGGTGTCTGCTGTACTCCTCCGGTCCAGGCTCCACTGGTGAACTGGCTGCAGGATGGAATTGCTGTGTTGGAGACAGGTCCAGATTGCCATCCTGGTGTCTGGTGTGCGGGGGTACCTAAAAAAGGTGGAAGGTCAGATCCAGAAGGGGTGCTAAATAAAGCGTTACCTGTTGTCTGCTGCAGACTGGGTGGATTATCAAATGACAGACATCCCAATCCTCTTGGCTCGATTGGTTCGCTAGGCGCTACTCCTGCAAGATCCAGCCTAGTAACTAGTTCTGATGGGATCGGACGACCCAGTCCTCCACCGCCCCAGTTACGGCGGAGCCTCCGGTCTTGTCTTTGGTTTGGACTGGACTGCCGTCACGATTTGAGCCATCATATTCTGGTTGTCTTTCCTCAGATCTTCAACAGCCCGACGCAGAATGTCCATCCCCTGAATCATCACCTGCATCGGATCAAGTGCTGGAGGTCCTCTGCTTCGGAGAACTTCTGCGCCTGAACTTTCCTGGGTCGGGCTTCTGGATGCCGCTTCGCCTCCTCTGCTTTGAAATTTGCTTTCTCTTTGGTTTGGGATCAATGCACTGTTGCCTTGGGAATCTGCGGTGGTTTCGAGGTGGGGCATGGCTCGGTCGACATCTTTGGCGAGAATCATTTGGTTTGGATCTTTGGGATGCTGTTGACCAGTCCTGCATGATCGAAGTAGCTCCTGCCGCGGAAGATAGGGCTGACATACTCTGGCTGCTGGAAGGACTCTGACTGGTTCTAGACATTGTGATGGCTGGTTCGGTTTTTGCGAGGCTCGGCTATAGAAAATGATCACTATGCCCCACGGTGGGCGCCAAACTGTTTTGGTAAAAATTTACCGACTATGGATTAATTATGTGAGTGATAGTGATTATCCTTAATGCCAATTACGTTTGAAGTACGAACGAAAGGAATGATGAAATAAAGATAAACGAAGAGAAGGACACGGAGGATTTTTGGTGACGCGGAAAACCCGGTGTGGGAACAACCGCGGGGGGAGTCGAAATCCCGCCAACTATTGCACTATAATCGAGATTTTATGAACAAGTAAGGAAATACAAGTATAATGTCGCTAGATAATGATCAACAATTGCCACTGATTTTTTGGGTGAAGTTACTGCTCGATGATACTTCTGAATGCCCCTCATACGTTGCTTTTCTCTTGTTTTTATAGCTGTTGGAATCGCCACTTAGGGTTTGAAGGCTGCTCCTGCTTCTGTTGCGGAAGTCCTGGTCAACTCCCTAAGGAATAGGGAGTAGTTGTTGACATGGTCTCTCCTTTTCTTTATACGTGGGCTTTAATCTTATACAAGTTGTGTTTGTTTACTTTTTATCCCATGGTCCACAATGCGCCACCTCAGCAATCCATCTCTCGCCTCTTCCTTCAATTGTCGCGAGCCACGTTGGCTTCCCTGGTCGCTTTTTCTCGCCAATAATACTCTGCCATGTCACGGATAGTAAATGACATTTTTATCCATAACAGTAGATGGGTACTACTGAATACTGATTAGGTCATATCTCCATATCAGGGAAGATGTTATTCTTTCTTTTATATATTCCTAATATATACATATTTGTGTGTCTGTGTGTGTAGAGTTAACACATTCATATGTAATGATGTAAGTTGTCAAGTTATTCTTTTATTCATTCAATTGTTAACATTGCATCATATGAGATTGAATTTATGCATTTTCACAAGTCTTGCTGACTTGATATTTGCTGTTTTTATCGAATGTCTCTTTCCGCTGCTTTGATTCATGGTTCCTGAATTGGTATTCATTTGTTTCTGTGGAAAGTCTTTTTTCACTGCTTTGATTAATGTTTCCGATTTTTTTAAAGTGAATTAAATCCTCTGCAAAGCTAGTACTTGGTTGCAATTTTTGACTGATGTAGTAGTTGAATTATGGAGTGTAAGATTGTGAATTATAGCCTGAACCCTTATGTAGTATTTCTGAGTCTTTGCACTTACTGTTTCATGTATAATAATTGAAATAAACCCTTCAGCATGCCTGTTTTGTATAACAATAGAATGCCAACCACATAAAGCTATAGGACTACAGACGCAATCTTGCCCTTTGTGTTAACAACAGTCGGTAGATATATTTATTTGCGATTCATGTATTTTTCTTGCGATATTTAGCTCTCTATATAGTGTGCTACTTTGAGGGTTCTTGAGTAATATAATTCACCAAGGGATGCAAATATAAAAGGTAAAAAGGAACAAAATCTGACTATTCTTGTGATAGAACCTTCCTTGGGTCAATAGAGTCTGGCATTCTCAGTTCTCAGTTCTGGACGTTCGTGGAGTGATTCAGAACTTCATTCTGTTCTTCATTCAGCAACAGAGTGATTCACCAGGACTTACAGCAACAATCTGGTTTGGTCCATCTCTTGAATTCCAGGGCATTGGCGCGCCGGATGAGGGGGTATCTGCAATCTTAAAGTATCTAACTGTACCCAGAACATCTTAAAGAAATGACAAGGCATCCATAGCAACATCTTGCCGTAGTATTGGCTTCATCCTTCTCCGTCATTCAGATCATGACATTTCAATACTATGCACTGTCAGTTCACTGACCTTTTGAGTTTGCCTTGAGGCGGACCTCTTAATACTCTTTCGAGTAGAAATTATCCTTTTACTTTTAATGGGGTTCATTGATATTTTGAGATGGTTACACTTTTTCTGATATAGAAATGAGGGTGTAACTGTTGAAGCTTTAACATGTCTCAGGCGAAGTAACCGTGATGTTTTCTTGCTGGATTTGTAATTGGTTACGACTTGCACTGCATTTGTTGCAATGTCCTGGAACATATACCAATTTCCGTCCTTTTGTTTATGTGTAGAAGTGCAAAGCAAATGCTTCCGAATTTTGCCCTCCCCGTCTTAATTTGTTGGGATTGTTTTTCTGTACAGCGGACATTGTATTCGACTATCGACAGAAGGTGACCAGATCCTTTCAGTACTTACAAGAAGGTTATTACATTGCTCCCTATTTTTGGTATGAAACCTCTTCGTATCTACGGCTTTTTATGTCCCTGGAAACAAATTTATACTCCGTATTTTATAGCATCTATTTTCTGATTAGTCTGCTTCATGTACTACTGTAGGCTTTATGTTATCTTAGGACTCATAAATAGTCCATATGATGATATGAGTCTTTCCTGTTTGCTCATTTCTTGCATAGCACTAGGTCTTGCCGTTTTAGGATTCACGAGTGGCATTAATTCAATCAAATGCAATTTACTTGCTCTTAAATAATTGTGTCAAGGGTACCAAATTTAAGCACAAGTATGTACATTAAGAGTTCAAGACAAAAATATGAGTAACAATTTTTCTTCAGATTATCATGGGATGACTACTATAGTACTATTTGGATTATATATAACATATGGAGTATATCATATTTGAACTTTGATATATCACTTGCGGTTCAAGAGAATTTCTTACAATATTAAGCTCTCGATATAGTGTGCTACTGTGAGGTAGTAATAATTCACCAAGGGATGCACGATAAAAGGGAAAAAAGCAGTAAAATCTGCTTATTCACGTGATACAAGTCATACAACCCTCCTTAGATTAATTGAGTCTGGCATTGCCTGCATTCTTAGTTCTGGTCACTGAGGCTTCAGTTTGGACGTTGGCGGAGTGAGTAGGAACTTCATTCTGCTCTTCATTTAGTAACATAGAGTGAATCATCAGCACTGAGACCAACAAACTGGTTTGGCCCATCTTTCGAATTCCTGCGCATTGAATTGGCGTGAAGGATGGGTGCGAATCTCCAGTCTTACTGAAAGTATTGAACTACACCAAGAACATCTGCAATAAACGAGGAGGCATCCAATATTAGCAGCTTGTCCTAGTATTGGATTCATCCTTCTCCATCATTATACTAATCTGAGAAGAATTTATCTTTTTAGTTTTATCTTCCAGTGACACTGAATAATTTGATGGAGAACTAAAATTTATGACAAAATTTGCGAGTTCAAGCGGGAAATCAAAGAAAGATGAACCTGCAGGAAAGGAATATATGAGAAGATGTCTTCAACTTGCAGGTTATCATTATAATTTTAATGCAAAAATGAAGTAGCTCAGTATACTAACCTGTAAACCTTCTTCAAGACAAATCAATTCAGTGGATGAAACACATAGTATAAGAATCGCAATAGTCAAAGAGAATGCAGCTGGTGTCAGTGTGTCAATTGTAGCTAGTTCACACTTCACAGTCATCAGCTTTCTATACTGACCTGCAAATCTTCATCATCCTGCTTACCTTTAGGGTGTGTTTGGATAGCAAAAGTGGAGGGAAAGAGAGGGGAGGGGAAAGGAGGGAAGGAAAAGTGAAAGAAGAGAAGGAGAGGGGGAATGAGGAATTTTCCACCAAATCTTGCCTATTGTGGAGAGATTTTGATTAGGTTTGCAGGAGGAATCCTTCCAAATAACTCCCCCTCCATTTCCCTCCACCTTCATTTGTTATTCAAACAAGGGATTTTAAATCCCCTACTTACCCTCCCTTTCTTTTCCCTCCAAATCTTTCAATCCAAGTACACCCTTAGGGTGTGTTTGGATTAAAGGAATTGGAGGGAAAAGAAAGGAAGGAAAAGAGGATTTAAAATCCTTTGTTTGGATAAAAAATGAGAGTGGAGGTAAATGGAGGAGAGATTTAGAGGATCCACCTAGGGATGGCGATGAGTCGGGGACCCGACCACTGGACCACTGGGTCGGACCCTAATGGGTCGGGTATGGGTCTCATTTTTTCGGACCCAATGGGTATGGGTCGGGTATGGGTCTTAAGAAAATATTTGGTCCTGGATCCTGGTCTAAATTATGAGACCCATACCCGACCCTTAGACCCTTTATTAAAGAAAAAAAAAACAAAAATTACAACTTTTCCAATTCATACCTGCAGATCGTAGAAACCCAACTAAAGTCTCTTTCTCTTCCCTCATCCCATAAAGTGATAAAACCCAACCAAACTCTTCCGACAATACCACCACTCCACCACCGACGCAAGAAAACCACCACCGCAACACGATACGCGACCGGCAACCACCTCTTTAATAGCCGTGACCGACAACCACCATTAACTACAGATTAATAAACTCATAATGTTAAAGTAGTATGAATTTTTATTTTTTAATATTATACACCTCATACCGTTAATCTTTATTCTTGAAGTGGTGAAACTCGGACCACAGGTGACCCGGGACCTCTACCCTTACCCATAGGGTCCGGGTATGGGTCCTCAAATTTTAGACCCTTGCGGTCCTGGGTCGGGCTAAGGGTCCAAAGGAAAAATCTCGGGTCGGGTCCGGTCAGACGGACCCTACCTGCACTCTACCCATTGCCATCCCTAGATCCACCAAGCCTAATCAAAATCTCTCCACAATAGGCAAGATTTGGAGGGAAATTGTATCCAAACACCCACACTTGATTCCCCCTCCCCTTCCCTTCTCTCCCTTTCCATTCCCTCCTTCCCCCTCCCCTCCCTTTCCCTCCATTTTTACTATCCAAACACACTCAAGTTGATGTTATGGTGGTGTTTGTATAATGGCTCCTAAAACCCATATCTCTTGTTATTTCATACCTGTCATTATCCGACATTACAAAAAAACTGTAGTGAAGTGTTGTCTTTTTACGGCACTTGGTTCTAAAAACTCATGGAGAGTACGCCCCCATACAAATGCGCTGATATAAAGTCGGCTGGGTTAGTACTTAGTATGACAGAGTGCCAGTAGAGCAGAGGTAGGTAATTCTTCCCCCTAATTTCGCTCCAAACTCCATCCCTTACATACATTGTTACAATGGTTCTGGATATATTCAATAATCCTAATACCCTTGTTAAATACGGAGTAATGATACACAATAGTTTTGCTCTGCCACGGTCGCTTTTTTTTTTTTTTTTTTTTTTTTTTTTTTTTTTTTTTACTTTTTTGTCAAAATGTGACAACTTTTTGATCAATAGTAACCACTTTTGGTTAGATAGTGAAATGTTAGACATCAAACTTTGAATAGTGCCTAACTGAATTTTGCTATTCTGGAGAGGACTGACGATGATAAAGGTAGTATAACTGTAAATTTAATGCCGAGTAAAATAATTAAGTTCCTCAAATCACTCAAACTTTGAAGAGACGGTCTCTCAATAAGTTGTGGAGAGACCACTTTTATCGTACCCTTTTATGTATTTTTTCGTACCCCTTTTATTATTTGTTTGTAACCTAAAATACCCCTTCCATTTGATACATAACTAGTATAGATCTCATGCAATCATTGCACTGTATTTATAGAGTTTTGCTTTTTAGTATACTTCGTATTATTTATGAATTTTAAATTGACAATTCATTTATTTTTCATTTTCTCATCACTATATTTTAATTGGAGTAACAAAAGTTAAAATTGTAAAAAGTCATGGAATGATTTGTTAGACTTTCATTTATCCTTAAGTAAATAATATTAATTTTAATTTTAATTCAGTTAATGAAAGCCTAATTATGTGGCCCATTTATTCTGGCAGTCAAACTATGGACTAAAACTGTCCATAATTCTCTCCCCATTAGCAGCAACCACTCCCTACATCATCTCACGTTTAACAACTCTTTGATGTATGTTTTGGAGGAGGAAAGTGCTAATGCGGTCCTAGCACAGCCAATTTGTCGCTCTTAGGTGATTGATGATGTCTATTGGCTACATAATAGTGATGATATTTATAGTGTGAAGAGTGGTTATGGGACTCTTTTAGGTATGTATATGGACCGCCAAGGGACACGTAAGGATATGGAAAGGATAAATGAAGTAGGTCGCTGGTTTTGTAAACGTACTCTATGGAGGTTACCAGGACCGCAGTCATGGAAAATTCGCCTTTGGCGAATCATTTCCGATTCTCTCTCTGTGGGAAGTAGCTTTGTACGACGGAATATTGGGGTGGATCCACAATGTAAATTTTGTAGGGGAGGTACGACGTGTTGGAATATGTGTCCTCCGACAATAATGCGATCACGACTGTTGATCATGATGATCACATGTTTAAATCTCATTATAAAGAATACAATTGGGAAGTAATATTGTTATCACAATCTGTCAACATATATCGGTAATGATTGACTGACTAGAGTTTGACATTACTGTCGTGCGACGGTGGTGATCAGTTGACCCCCTAGGTCATACCTATAGGGCAACACTCTTAATTGATTATTTAATTAATCGTATAATGTTACGAGTTAATTAAATTACTTGAAAATTGACGGACGATTTTTGGAAGTAAAATTTACGTATCAAATTGAAATGTGACTAAATGAGATACGGTCTGAGTAATTGAATTGTATCATTACTCGGATGAAATTAATGTTTAAAGAAACAATCGAAATTGAATGAATTATTATAAATACAATCTGTTATGATTTATAAATGGTAAAATATTTTGGCACAAGTAATTATGAAATTACTAAGTCGATTTTTGTATGTGACGTATTTTTATTAATACGTTGATTTTTAATATGTTAAAAAATACATAACAAATTTATGTCACATATGACATGTGACATATTGACAATTGACAAAAATAATATGGAATCCATATTATCAAGTGGGCCGAAAATTAGAGGGTTTTTAAGCTAATTATATGTTGATTGTAATTAGTGGAGGGCATGATGATTACCCTAGTCACTAGCCATGCAACCCTATTGTTTATTGTGAAGAACAATTTTTCCATGCATTGGCTCCCCAAAATCCCTCCTCTTACACGGTTTTGAGAAGACAAAAACCCATCATGGTTTTTCTATAATTTTTACCTAATAATATACAAAATGTTGTAAATTATCATTCATTCATTCACTCATCCAAAAATACAATTCTAGAGAGAATAATAATCCTCCTCTTCTTCTCTCTACAAAACCGAAAATAATTAAGTATTTATATTATTTTTGGGTCATTTTTCTACTACATTAATATTATACTAGTTCATGTAATATTAATTAAATTAAGGGTAAGCTTTGGGTATTAATCCTAAGGAGAGATCCTACACTTGGATCTTGTTCTTCCATCTTAGGAAAGCTCAAGAACAAAAGAAAAGGAGATTTCTTTTATGCCCAATAAAACCGAAATCACCAATGTAAGGACATGATTTCTCCTCTATTTTAATATTGTTTGCATGCATAAAATCCGTATTTAATTTTATGACAAATTAATTTAAACATATATGAGTATGTTAGTATGTATATAGATCTACATTTCCTTCAATCGGTATCAAGAGCCACGGTTGTTTGCATGCAAATCGGTTAAAAGTTTTTCCGAGTTATAAGAATAACAAATAAAACTTGTAAAATTTGTGTTATTATGATATATCACGAAATTAATCCATGCATGTTAATATTTCTGGTCCTAAAATGTTTTAGGATATTTTGGTTAATTTTACGGATTTTTATTGTTCATAATTTACAATAATGGCATTTAAATATGATTTTATGAGTAAAAATGTCATTTTTGGTCTAAAATTAGCTATACTTCGAATTTTCCATTGATTTTTGGATATGTTGTCACATATATTATTTTGAGATAACCTGTAAATTTTCATAATTTTGGGACTTGTTATGCTCGAAAAATGGATTTTTCATTATTAAATTCGGATTTAGGTGAAAAATAGGTTAATATGAGTTAAATTTCGAATATGGTCATAGAAAATTAATATGTTGTCACATGCAATTTTACAAGATGTGTGTAAAATAATTGGCTATAAAGAAGTCTTGTTGCATGATTTATGGATTTTTGAAGAAAAATAGCATAAATAGTGACATTATTAGTGGAAAATTAATAAAACATAATCTATGACTTAGGAAAAACGTCTAATGTTGCATTTTATTATCTTTTTCATATCTAAATTGAAAAGTTAATGAAAATAATTTTTCCATGTTTTTATGATTATTTTATTAAAAATAGATAAACCGCAACATTGTTTATCCGGAAAAATTTCGAAATTTTTAACCTAAGATTTTGAACATTATGAGTGTCATGGTATTTTTTCCAGAATGTTCATGAGTTTAAATTTCAAATTTCAAATTTATTTGAAATTTTGTGATTTGTTTGAAGTTTATAGCTTATTTTTGTAATTTTTGGTCCATTTATGAACAATTTTATAAAATATGGGTTAATTATGGTCAAATTATTAGTGAAGACTAAATTTTGAGTACTAAGAGGTTAGGGTAATTAACTTATGCATAAATATGAGTTTATGTATTTTTGTGATTATAAAATGTTGAAATCACGCAAATCCGTAAAAACCGAGTAATATACGATATTGGCTAATTAAAGGCGATTTAACATAAAATTGAGCATGTGCATACATATTATAATGCTGCATTTTCTTTATGATTGTCATAATTTAAATTTATGTAATTTGACTTAGTATGGCCTTAGATTTTAATTGGTATTTCCCGAAATGTATGGGAATATCGATTCGGTTGTAATTTTATTGTGATCTCGTATCACCGTTTTGTAATTTAATAGATTTATTTTATTTTAGTTACAAATGTATAATAGGAAATTATGTAATTTATTATGTAATTTTATTCATTCCGGAGTTCCAAAAGACGGATTTCTTCAAGAATGGCGATACATAAAGACGGTGTTACCTCGAGATGCGTGCCACAACCGAAGTTCAAGGGACCAATGGAGTTGGTTTCCGAATATGTAATAGTTAAATAGTTTTTCTATTTTAGGAAAGGCCATACTAGGATTTATTTATCTTTATGCTTGCATTTTATTTTATGTCACATGCATCGCTAAATCGCCATAACTAAAACATGCATCCTTATTTTATCGAGTTTATCGACCGTGTCAATTAAAATTATCGTAGTTCACCGCTTTAGTTCACTTAAAACGTGATAGATAATAAATTGACATGACCTCTCGCTAAAACAATTAATTGAGGCATAGCCTTACCAAATAGTAGAAACCATGAAAACCTATTTCGCGAGGGAGTGCGCTCGGCCCCACCGGGGTACAAACCTTGTTACGTAGGGGAAGTGGGTGATGAATGTTAATCCACCAAATTCATGTTGATAAGGGATGTATCGGCCACACCGTGCCCAAGTTAATGTGGGTTTGGATCATGGACACATTTATTCGAAATTTGGATTGAACTCAACAAAAGTTTTTGATAAGGGATGTATCGGCCCCACCGTGCCCTTGTCGGATGTGTTTTGGGCTAAAGATAATTGTTAATGTAATATTATCGACCAAGAGTTCTAAAAGTAGAATCGATTAAACGTTAATCCACCAAGTTGTATTGATAAAGGATGAATCGGCCCCACCGTGCCTAAGTTGATATGAATTTGGGTCTTGGAATCATTTATCTAGTTGGGTAGAGGTCACTAGAAAAATGCATAAAACTTGTTTAAATCATGCTTTTTTACGAGTATTATTAAAACGACAATTGTTTTACTCCTTATATTTTGTTTTGTAGACCACTTCTTTTTCATAACAAATGGCAACACCAACACCAAATCCTAATGCCACACCTCTCGCTAGTTCGTCATGGCTCCGATCCTTTATGGATCGATGTAAACTTGAAAAGAATGGGTCAAATTTCTCCGAATGGGATGCCCAACTCAAATTAGCCGCCGAAGGTGACGACAAGCTTCGTTACCTTACCGAGGCCTCTCCACCCGAACCCTCCACTAGGTCCACCGCGGCCACTAGGGAAGCATATGAGGCTTACCAAAAGGAGTCTGCCGCAATGAAAAATGTCTTAATATTTGCGATGGAGGCGGGCCTCCAAAGGAGAGCCTTTAAAATGGGCAATGCTAATGAGATTTACTCCAAACTTGTGACCATGTTTTCACAAACTCCGCGGATCGTCCAATATGAGGCGGCCGCGGCATTCTTTGATCTCGACTTCAAAGAGGGCCAAAAGGTTAGCCCTCATGTGCTCAAACTCATGGAGCTTGTCGAGACCTTGAAAATTCAAAAGGTTGAAATCCCCAAAGAACTCATCGTAGATAGGATTCTATACTCCTTGTCCAAAGTCAAGGCATATGTGCAATTCCGGGTGAATTTCAACATGCAAGACAAGGATGTGTCTCTTGAGGAGTTGCACAAGTTACTTGTGCAAGCCGAGAGGGACATGGGGTTAAATGTGAACCCTCCCAAGGATGTGCTTAACATAAGCACTAAGAGTAAGGGGAAGTTCAAGAAGAATGGGAGAAAGGGCAAGAAGCTAGCTCCCACTTTCACCAAAGCTAAGCCTAATGAAGCTAGCACCTCAAAAGTCAAGAAGGTTCCTCTTGATAAATGCCATTATTGTAATGGCATGGGACATTGGAAAAGAAATTGTTCCAAATACCTTGGTGATATCAAAGCTGGAAAGATCACTCCAGTAGGTAAATGACTAACCTTCTTTTATGTTTCTAAATTCAACTATGGTATTATGATGCAAAGTTGTGATAATGTATCTCCCTTTTTATTGTAAATAGGGCCTCCACCAAGCAAAGACAAGGGAAAGGAAAAGCAAGCATAGGAAACCATGGAGAAGCTAAGGATAGCTTTTATGGAGCTTTGCTTTTCATTGTCTTAATTTAAGATTATGTTTTGGATTTTTAGAACTTTAAGTTTCCATGTTTGACGTGGAAAGGTATTTTGGATAATGGTTTGTATTTTGGATGATGGTGACTTGGTTTGCAACCCAAGTCACCCGTTTTATCATTTATCCTTTTATGTTCTAAAATTCATCTTTAAATGCTTGCACTTTGAAACATAAGATTAGTCACTTAAAGTTATCTAATAGACAAATATAATGACGGGTTTCATTATATGTCCACATGCTTAAGGCTTGTGTATGATCATTTATGAAGCGATTTTGAGTCTATGAACTCTCTTAAAGGAATGTCAACCAACAAGTACACATATGAAATCAATAACTATTAGTCTATCTATGAGATAGTTCTCCTTATACTTCAACATCATTAATTTGTGTCTCATATGCTATCTTTGAATGTTTAGTGTATTTATTCTAAAGATAGAGTGGGAGAAAAATGAGGACACAACACACAAGGCAAGATAAAATTATGTACTTGTGTATATGAAGATCTACGCAAGAGAGAATGATTTGAATGAAGGTATATTTATTTACATAGTATGCCGAATAGATGAGATCTATGGTCTCAAGTTAGTTCTATATGACTAAAGAGACCAAGTGTAGTAATCATAAGAGAATATTCTCAAGATAACTACACGAGGAGACCAAAAGAAAGTTTTGGAAGAAAAAATGACTAATGTAAAGTCTTAACAAGTTTTTGACTAAGTTTATGAAACATTTGACCAATAGTTTCAACCTTGAGATTTACTTAAGAGCCTAAATGAATCATAGTAACATACTAGTTATGATCGAGTTGCAAAGATTGATATACCGATATCTTCAATGACCAAAGTTTTAACCACGCAAATGTCATTGCTTAACCTCACTATGGAATGGTTAAACCTCCTTCCAAAAGGGTATTTGCGAAGGACGTATTCTAGATATTGTTTATATTTGAATAATGACATTACTACACATCATTATGACATGAGTGTGTTGGAGATTTAAAATCTCTTTCCATAAGGTTAAGATGAGACCACTTCAAAATAGGTATTTTGAAAGGATATGATGGGAACATATATGGCTTTATCCTAATAACTTGGCAATGCAATTTATATTTCAATTCTTAATAAAAGTTTCGATTGAGAAGTCAATTTCGAAATATGTAGAATTGAGTGGGAGTTAGGAAATTCTCATGTGAAGACATGAAATTTAGTGGGAGCTATCATCCTTTGAATGTTTACAACTCATCACTCATTAAAGAATGACGAGCTAATACCTTCTTTCATAAAGAAGCTTTTGAGTTTTCAATTCTGGATGAAAATGGACTATGATGAATTCGATTACATCAAGGGATTTTGGATTAGTATTAAGAGATACACATCGTATCAACATTCACATAGGTTATTCATGTAGATGAAAATGGAATTGCCATTAGCAGTCATGGTCGTTCATTGAACCTATGAACGGTTGATCTCATGATTATTAGTAACTAATATTTCCGCCATTAGAATAATCATGTACATGTCCAATTATGAATCATATGCATAAGAGCATGATGATTGATTGGTGAGCCATAATAGAAACGTCATGAATTCTCAAGTAGAATCCGATGAGCGATTTCGGTGTTTGACGGAATGTTCCATTGTGTGTTAAGAGGTTGCACATATTGTAGAAAATCCGAGCACATATAAGGATTTATGAGAATCCCAAATCTTTCAAGCCTAGAAAGAGAAATAAGAAGTTTTGGAAAGATGCTTGGTCGAATAAGAAGTTATTCAAAAAATAATCTTTCCCAGTTAAGCTAGGACTTGTGAGAAGTGCTAGGCTAATAATCTTGACAAATTGTTACAAGAATCTACAAAACATATACCTAGTGCATTGTGTGTGGATGGAGTACTTGATCAGTACAAGTTATATCATTCATCACAAGTTCGTTCGTTATGAGATAATTGATAAGAAAGTTCTTTCAAGTTAAAGAACCAAAACCAAGGTCGGGAACCTTGATGTGTACTTGGTAAGATTCATGTTATGAGAGAGAACATGAATGTAAAGGAAATTGCAAGTGTAAGAGGTTTGAACACATGGACACATGGCATGTTAAAACTTCTATTGCAATCAATAACTGTTTACACTTATGATATACATCACAAGGTTGTAATATGATATTGACTACCCGAGTGTGATGTCGACATTTGTCGTTTGAGTTATTATTAACTCACCTTGTACATTGTTATATCCAAACGGGTTGTAGAGACAATTGAACCCCGTTAAAGTGAACATGGATTAACATTGTTTTTGCCCATAGTTACTTATATGAGGTGACGTCTCGAAGTGACTAGAGTGTGATGCGATTAATGGCAAGTTCAAGTGCCATAGAGTCATGTGAGATGACTAGTCGATCACATAGGCAGACTGTTAGGAACATTTTGTCGGGCCTAATGACCGCTTATAGAGTTACGCAAATTTATATAGCCTGGTCGTGGCAAGAGCTACTATAGTATTCAAATGAGTCGATTCTTTTGACTAAAGACTATTCGCCTAAGATGGCACAGTTTCAGATTAACTTTGATTTGTATTACTACGACCTTCGTAAATGGGGTCAAATGGGCATATTTTGGGTTATGATGGCTGTGGCTAGTCGAAGGGAATGAGTGCGATAGGAATTGTCCACCCCTAGTCAAGGTTATAACAATATCTCAGGGCCACTCGAGGAGTAATGAACTGGAAATGCGTGGCCACGCTCGGAAAGTATCTATGATAGATAAGTCCGGTCAATCAGTTATTCTCCAGATCGAGGAAACCACTCTCGATATGATCACTTGCAAGTACGACCTGAAAGACACCTTGCATTGAGTGGGAGATAGTAATAGGACAAGAGAATTGGTGACGCACACTTGTCGAGGACAAGTGGGAGATTGTTGGAATATGTGTCCTCCGACAATAATGCGATCACGACTGTTGATCATGATGATCACATGTTTAAATCTCATTATAAAGAATACAATTGGGAAGTAATATTGTTCTTGTCAACTGGTCAACATATATCGGTAATGATTGGTGACTAGAGTTTGACATTACGTCGTGCGACGGTGGTGATCGATTGACCCCTAGGTCATACCTATAGGGCAACACTCTTAATTGATTATTTAATTAATCGTATAATGTTACGAGTTAATTAAATTACTTGAAAATTGACGGACGATTTTTGGAAGTAAAATTTACGTATCAAATTGAAATGTGATTAAATGAGATACGGTCTGAGTAATTGAATTGTATCATTACTCGGATGAAATTAATGTTTAAAGAAACAATCGAAATTGAATGAATTATTATAAATACAATCTGTTGTGATTTATAAATGGTAAAATATTTTGGCACAAGTAATTATGAAATTACTAAGTCGATTTTTGTATGTGACGTATTTTTATTAATACGTTGATTTTTAATATGTTAAAAAATACATAACAAATTTATGTCACATATGACATGTGACATATTGACAATTGAAAAAAATAATATGTAATCCATATTATCAAGTGGGCCGAAAATTAGAGGGTTTTTAAGCTAATTATATGTTGATTGTAATTAGTGGAGGGCATGATGATTACCCTAGTCACTAGCCATGCAACCCTATTGTTTATTGTGAAGAACAATTTTTCCATGCATTGGCTCCCCAAAATCCCTCCTCTTACACGGTTTTGAGAAGACAAAAACCCATCATGGTTTTTCTATAATTTTTACCTAATAATATACAAAATGTTGTAAATTATCATTCATTCATTCACTCATCCAAAAATACAATTCTAGAGAGAATAATAATCCTCCTCTTCTTCTCTCTACAAAACCGAAAATAATTAAGTGTTTATATTATTTTTGGGTCATTTTTCTACTACATTAATATTATACTAGTTCATGTAATATTAATTAAATTAAGGGTAAGCTTTTGGTATTAATCCTAAGGAGAGATCCTACACTTGGATCTTGTTCTTCCATCTTAGGAAAGCTCAAGAACAAAAGAAAAGGAGATTTCTTTTGTGCCCAATAAAACCGAAATCACCAATGTAAGGACATGATTTCTCCTCTATTTTAATATTGTTTGCATGCATAAAATCCGTATTTAATTTTATGACAAATTAATTTAAACATATATGAGTATGTTAGTATGTATATAGATCTACATTTCCTTCACGACGGCCATGGAAACAATGGAACATCTATTTCGGGACTGTCTTGTGTCCCGGAAATTATGGGCTTCATGTGATCTTGGAATTCGAACTGAAAATGATTCGATTATTAACATTGGAGCATGGGTCATTGATTGGGTGGCTTATTTGGAAAAGTTGGATGGTATGAAGGATCGCCTAATTCGGTTTTTAGCAATGTTTTGGTGCATCTGGGGTGTTCGTAACCGGATCCTGTTTCAAGGTCTTGATTTTCATCCTAGCATGTTCTTCAAGCTATGGGCGCAAGTAGTGAGCTTAGCGATAAGTGCTATTGACGATGGTAAAAAAGGGTCATGTAACACATCGGGGGAACTAAGTTTTATTGAGAGTGAACGGAGCGAATGGGTTCGTGAAAGTAACCCGGTGTGCGTTATAGGCATGATCAGATTTTGTGATGTCGTACAGGTGATGGTTGATGCGGGATGGAAGGGGAATAATAATGCGGGGATTGGTTGGATTGCTCTGTCTGGCACTGGGGAGAGGTTATTTTGGATAAGCAAAAGGATAAGAGAAGAGTCGGCACTACAAGCTGAGGGTCTTGGGGTGTTATTGGTGCTTCTATGGGCTAGAGAAATGGGAATCCGTCATTTGGAAATTTCATCGGATTGCCTTTCATTGGTTCGCCAATTGACAAGGATGGAGACGACACAGCATCTACTCAGGGCTATTTTGGACGATATTAATGCTTGTTTTTCTTTTTTCCATTGCTTAGCTTTCAGTTTTATACCACGAACTTTTAATTCTGTTGCACATAGCCTTGCTTGTAAGGCTATGGTTAGATAGGTTCAATCTTCTTTCACAGCTGCCAAAAAAAAAAAAAAAAAAAAAAAACAACTCTTTGATGGCAAGAGTTGTATATAAGAAAACATTACTTCATTGATAAAGGTCACTGAATTCACTCTCCATTAAGAAATACACCATCTATATTGTGAGTGTGAGAGTTCGGAACCGAAATCAAAAGAAAAGCGTGCATTTGGTTTTACAAAGGGGTTTATATCGGAACGGGTTTATTTCTTTATTCGGGATTTAAAAGCTGTTCAGGAATACCGATTAGCAATGGCTGGAGGTTTAATTTTCGATCTTTATTTATCGCTTCCGCAATTTATATATCGTATATTCATTTAGTAATTGGAATATACATGATTAAGAATTGAATTAAACTTACATTTGGTATCAGAGCGAGTTTATCGCCTCTGTCTTGCTTGTTAATGTTCTGACTTCAGTCTTCCGTTTTGATATAATGAATCTGTTTATTTCGTTTTTTCGTCGGAATCTGGGTTTTATTTTGACATTCGGTTTATTGGCTGATTTATCATCTGGTTTCGTTTTTGCCATTTGAATCTGGAAAATTTTTGTGTTGGGATTTATTCTGGGTTTATTGTTTAATGGCTGGATACGGAGGTAGGGGATGAAGTTTGCATATTTATGTATCGTCTGTTTTGGTTTATTTTTTGGTTGACAGTCTTTTTTCATAATAATGGTGGAGTTGATAAATGAAGTTGCTTTTGACCCGACATGTTGATATATTGTTGTTTGTATGAGAAATAAGTATTACATATGTTTCTATTGCTACTTGCTGATAAATGAGCTACTTTAATGCATATGTATATTCGACAATTCTCTGACCCTTTTTTACTGTTCATGTACTTTGCACATGCATATGAATAATGGTGTACAGCTAGTCTTCATTTGTTTAATTTTTATCACATTGAAATGGCATTGTTTCATATGTCGTGTACACCCTTTGGTTTACTAGTTTGTTGTTGTGCATTCATATGTTATTGGGTAATATTTTCCTTTATTACGTATTGTAAAATCTAGACTTTAATTGTTGTCCATTACTGAGTACAATAACTTTATGACAAGACTTTATATACATTAAGTTCAGTATATAGATTAATGTTTTAAATGTCAAGTGATTTCAAATTTATTAGTTAGGGAGTAGCCACATCATCTCTAATTTATTAAATTTTATTCGAAATCACATGTGAAAACTAGACATTTTATTGTAATTAATTATACGTAATGTGATGAGACTTACCCACAGGAATCTTATTATATTTGTGTGATTAATTAGGATGTTATATTGAATTATGTTTCTTAATATACCCACAGGAGTTGAGAAATGAATATAATTTGATAGTTTCGTCATAAAGTTTAATTTTTATGCATCGAATTTGAGTATACTTTAGCCCACATGCAAGTTTATGTCACTAGATTCATATGAGCATAATTTATATTGGTAAGTTGTGATAAAGTTAAGTTTCAATTTTTTGTTACTAAGCATGTATATTTAAAATTTGCAGCAAGTTTACCTAGAAGTTCCTTTGATATCAAAATAGACGTTCCTGAATTAACTGGTGATAGTTTTAAGGTGTGGAAGGAAAGAGTTCTATTGCATTTAGGATTCATGCGTTTCGATTATGCTATACAACACGATGAACCGGCTAAGGTAAAGGAAACTAGCACACCAGATGAAGTAGACCATCGTGAAAAGTGGGAGAAATCAAACTATATTTGCACGATGTTCATAAAGACAAAATTGTGTGCTAGTATCCGAGGTTCCGTCGAGCAGCATACTAAAGTCCGAGACCTTCTTAAAGCAATAGATGAGCAGTTCGAAACTTCTGATAAGGCTTTGGCGAGCACCTTAATAATGAAATTTACTTCTTTGAAGCTCAATGCCACTAAAGGAGTGCGTGATTTCATCATGCGCATGAGGGATATTGCAGCCCAACTTAAGGTATTGGAAGTTACTATGTCTGACTCTTTCCTGGTACATTTAATTTTGTGTTCTCTCCCAGCACAATATACCCCATTTAAGATCTATTACAATACACATAAGGATAAGTGGTCTCTTAATGAATTAATGACCATGTGTGTTCAAGAGGAGGGGAGGTTGTTGTTGGAGGAGGGCGAAAAGGTGAACCTAACTACAAGTACTAATAAAGAATCATCTAGTACTAAGAAGGGTCACCATAAGGATAAGGGAAAGGGTAAGATATCTATTGAACCGACCATTAAGAAGGAGTCTTCATGTTTCTTCTGTAAAAAGAAGGGACATATGAAGAAAGACTGCATAAAGTTCAAGGCTTGGCTTAAAAAAGAAAGGTAATTTTCATGCGTTTGTTTGCTATGAATCTAATATGGTTAATGTTATTCATAATACTTGATGGATTGACTCTGGTACTACAATCCATGTTTCGAATACCTTGCAGGGCATGACAAATCTGCGGAAACCATGGCAAGTGAAAGCTCTATCTATTCAGGCAACCACATAGGCTCGAACGTGGAGGCCGTAGGGACATGCAGTTTAGTTTTGAGTAGTGGTTTTGTTTTGGTTTTGGATAAGACATTTTATGTTCCGAATTTTGCTCAGAATTTAATTTCAATTTCAAGGCTTGTACCGTTTGGATTTACCTTTAATTTTTCAAATTCTGGTTTCAGTATTTGCAGAAATTCTAAAGTTATTGGTCATGGTATTTTGTCTGATAATTTATATCGTCTTTATTTACAAAATGATACCACTCAAAACACTATGCATGTTAATACTGGTTTAAAAAGAAGTATTATGAATGGGGAGTCCTCTATGTTATGGCACCGGAGATTGAGACACATCTCCATTGAGAGGGTTAAGAGATTGGTAAAGGAAGGGGTTCTTGGTACTTTAGACTTTACCGATTTTGATACTTGTATTAGTTGCATTAAGGGAAAGCAAACTAACAAATCTAAGAAAGGTGCTAAGAGGAGTTCTGACCTATTAGAAATCATACACACGGATATTTGTTGTCCAGACATGAACGCTAATGATCCGAAATACTTTATTACCTTTATTGACGATTATTCACGATATATGTACATCTACTTACTTCGTTCCAAAGACGAAGCCTTTGATGCCTTTAAATTGTTTAAGGCTGAAGTAGAGAAACAATGTGGTAAGCACATTAAAATTGTGAGATCAGATAGAGGTGGTGAGTACTATGGTAGATATACTGAGGATGGACAAGCACCTGGTCCTTTTGCTAAATTCCTTCAAGAACATGGGAGTGTTGCCAAATACACTATGCCCGGTTCTCTGGATTAGAATGGTGTAGCAGAAAGAAGGAATCGAACATTAATTGAAATGGTGCGTAGTATGAGAAGTAATATTAAACTTCCTTAATTTTTGTGGGTTGATGCACTAAAGACAGCTGCGTATATATTAAATCGGGTTCCTTCCAAGGCCGTCTCAAAGACGCCTTTTGAGTTATTCAAAGGTTGGAAACCAAGTTTGCAACATATACGCGTTTGGGAATATCCGTCTGAGGTGAGAATTTGTAACCCATAAGAAACGAAACTAGACCCAAGGACTATTAGTGGGCATTTCATTGGATATGCTGAAAAGTCCAAAGGCTATAGGTTCTACTGTCCGTCTCATAGTACCAGGATTGTGGAATCTAGAAATGCGAAATTTCTAGAGAATGACTTAATCAGTGGGAGTACTATAGAAGTTGAACCTGAAAAGGATCAACATGAAGCTTTACCCTCTGTTTTAAGTGACAGGTTGGTTATTGTTCACGGTCCTGAAGTTCAACCGCATGTTCAACAACCAAATAAAGAAATTCCACAAAATGTCGATCAAAATAGGGTGGATCATAATGAGGAAGAAGTTCACCATGAGGTTGAACAAATTCCACTAAGAAGATCTATTCGAGAAAGGAGATCGGCTATTCCTGACGACTATGAAGTATATCTACAAGAATCGGATTGCAATGTTGGAGCTGATAATGATCCTATGTCATTTTCACAACCCATAAGTTCTACATATTCAAACTTATGGATGGACGCTATGAAAGATGAGATGAACTCTATGGCGTCTAGCCGTCTAATCGAGTTTGGGATCTCGTCGAGTTGCCTGATGGTGTAAAAACCATCGGATGCAAGTGGGTCTTTAAGACTAAAAGAGACTCACTTGGCAACATCGAGAGACATAAGGCAAGACTCGTTGCTAAAGGGTTCACTCAAAGAGAAGGGATCGACTACACAGAGACATTTTCTCCTGTATCAAAGAAAGATTCTCTTCGAGTGGTCATGGCATTAGTAGCTCATTTTGATTTCGAGCTACATCAGATGGATGTGAAAACGACATTTCTTAATGGCAATTTAGAGGAAGAGGTTTACATGAAACAACCCGAAGGATTCTCCTCTAAAGATGGTGAGCATTTGGTTTGTAAGCTAAATAAATCCATATACGGTTTGAAACAAGCCTCTCGTCAATGTTATAAGAAGTTCCATGAAGTTATTTCTTCCTTCGGTTTTGAAAAAAATATCATGGACCAATGCATATACCTTAAGGTTAGTGGGAGTAAGATTTGTTTCCTTGTATTATACGTGGATGACATTTTGCTAGCAACCAATGATAAGGGGTTACTATATGAGGTGAAACAATTTCTTTCAAATAACTTTGATGAAAGATATGGGCGAGGCATCTTATGTCATTGGCATTAAGATCCATAGAGACAGATCCCGAGGCATTTTAGGCTTGTCTCAGGAGGCCTATATCAACAAAGTGCTTGAAAGGTTCAGAATGAAAGATTGTTCGCCAAGTGTAAAACCTATTGTGAAAGGTGACCGATTCAGTTTAGACCAGTGTCCCAGGAATGATTTAGAAAGGGAACAAATGAAAAATGTTCCATATGCTTCAGTTGTTGGTAGTATTATGTATGCTCAAGTCTGTACCAGACCTTACATTGCATATGCTGTTGGAATATTAGGCAGATATCAGAGTAACCCAGGCACTGATCACTGGAAGGCTGCAAAAAAAGTGTTGAGGTACCTTCAGGGTACCAAAGACTACATGCTTATGTATAGACGGACTGATAGTCTTGAAGTGGCGGGGTACTCCGACTCAGACTTTGCTGGCTGCATTGATTCACGAAAATCCACATCAGGATATGTATTTATGCTAGCTGATGGAGCTGTATCCTGGAGGAGTACTAAGCAGACATTGACAGCCACTTCTACTATGGAGGCCGAGTTCGTTTCTTGTTTTGAGGCTACCTCACATGGTGTATGGCTGAAAGGTTTCATATCTGGGTTAAGAGTCGTTGACTCTATTAATCGGCCAATTCGAATGTATTGTGACAATTCAACTACGGTATTTATGGCTAAGAATAATAGAAGTGGAAGTCGAAGTAAACACATCGACATTATGTATTTGGCCATAAAAGGGCGTGTTCAGGAAAACAAAGTGATCATAGAACACATTACCACTGAATTAATGATTGCTGATCCCTTGACTAAAGGCATGCCACCTAAAGGTTTCATGGGTCATGTAGTGAATATGGGACTTGGTTTCATGATTTGATACATTTATTTATTGTATTGAAAATTTTCATTTAGTTGGATATTTTCTCTTTTTTTTTTTGATAAAATGTAAGCTTTTCATTAAATCAAAAGGAGAACATGACCATACATCGTGTTAAGACGACCCAACGAATTGGGCCTACACAAAAACACGCGACAAACGAGTAAGAAAACCAGTCTGGCCCAAGTATCACTTACGACCACCGACAAAACCAAACTCTTATCCTATTTCCTTTTAACAACAAATCCCAGGAGGGAGAGAAATAGAAAGCCAGCGGCGCTATCTTCATCCTCCACACAAATCATGGATCCACTGATCCTGCAACTCCTTCCTCCCTGTCACAATTTTAGTTAACCAAATCTTCATCTCTTTGATGATACCAGCCGCCATAGTTTCTGGTCTGACAACCATAGCCTCATGCTTGCTGCAATTCCTCTGGTACCATATGGAATACATCATAGTATTGATGATTCCATTGATAGCGTCCTTCCTAACCCGAGATCCAATGATGTTGTTCCGCCAATCCGTCATATCGTCTCGAGGTAAGCTGAAACCCATCCATTGCTCAACTCTGTTAATGATTCTTTGACTATATTCACAGGAGAAAAAAAGATGATCCAAGGAATCGTCCCCATCTCCACATATAAGACAGGTAGTATCAATGTCTAAACCAAAACTTTTCAGTTTTACATGAGTGTTCAAACCTTTATGGAAATAAATCCATGCTAGCATACTGTGTTTGGGAATAGTCATTTGATTCCATACCAGAGATGACCAAGAGACCTGGTCATTTTTATGTCGAAGGTACTCGTAACCTTTGGCAATAGTGTATGTTTTACCAGGGATGTTATCCCATTGTTGCTGTAAATAGGGGACAATAAGAAGGTCCCTCACTTTACAAACTTTCCTCCAGTACCAGCTAGTGTCTTGAGTCGGGTCATAAATTTTCCAGTCCTGTGCTTTAAGATAAGTGTGACTAACCCACTTAACCCAAAGATGATCAGCTTTTGCATAGAGCCACCACAAAAGTTTACCCAACGCAGCCTTGTTCCAAACCAGATCGTCTTTAAGTCCCAGACCCCCCTCAGACTTGGGTTTACAGACCTTGGACCACCCCACCAAAGGGGTTCTTATGTATTCAGTGGACCCATCCCAGAGAAAATTCCTGCATATAGTTTCTATACGTGCTATGACTCCACTTGGCAGAATGAACATTTGAGCCCAGTAATTGTGATAAGTTTTCAAAACAGACTTGATTAGAACGAGTCTACCAGCATAAGACAACTTCTTGGTGCCTAGTCCCCTGATTTTATTCATGAGCTTCTCAATTATGGGAGCACAATCATGAGCAGCCAATCTAGTAGTTTTGATGGGGACTCCCAGGTATTTAAAAGGGAGTTTCCCTTCCACACACCCAGAGACCTGGATAATATCATGTTTGATATCTTCATTGACCCCATTAAAATATACATTAGACTTCCCCTTACTCATCTTCAAACCTGAAGCAATAGAAAAAGTAGAGAATGTCCTGAGGATTACCATAATGGATTGCACATCTCCTTTGCACAAGAGAAGGAGGTCGTCTGCAAACATCAAATGGGTGAGTCTCAGAGGCTTACACAAAGGATGATAATGAAAAATCATTGTCTCTGTGGTAAAAGCTAGAAGCCTGGTTAGGTACTCCATGCACACCGTGAAAAGCAGGGGAGAGAGGGGGTCGCCCTGTCTAAGCCCTCTCTTCCCTTCAAAGAAGCCAAAACTCAGAGTATATGTAGCTGTAGTGACACATTCCATTACCCATCCAATAAACTTCCTTGGGAATTTAAGAGCAATAAGCATTTGCTTGAGGAAACTCCACTCCACTGTGTCATACGCCTTCTGAAGGTCTAGCTTGAACAAACATCTTGGATATTTTCTCATTTCGGATTATGTACGTACATACTTTGGTTATTTATTTTTATTGAGAAATATCATTATGTTTTGACCTGGAGTAAACATATGGTTTATTCATTAAGTTAAGTGTGAGTGGTGAGAGACTAAGTGTATCGTAATACATGGAAGATTAATTCTCGCCCTAGAGAATTTGTCGCTATGATTCGTATATGAAGTTTCTCTTGCTTAAATGGGCCAAGTGGGAGAATGTTAAACTTTCATTTATCCTTAAGTAAATAATATTAATTTTAATTTTAATTCAGTTAATGAAAGCCTAATTATGTGGCCCATTTATTCTGGCAGTCAAACTATGGACTAAAACTGTCCATAATTCTCTCCCCATTAGCAGCAACCACTCCCTACATCATCTCACGTTTAACAACTCTTTGATGGCAAGAGTTGTATATAAGAAAACATTACTTCATTGATAAAAGGTCACTGAATTCACTCTCCATTAAGAAATACATCATCTATATTGTGAGTGTGAGAGTTCGGAACCGAAATCAAAAGAAAAGCAGACGGGTTTTACAGCAGCATGGTTTATATCGGAACGGGTTTATTTCTTTATTCGGGATTTAAAAGTTGTTCAGGAATACCGATTAGCAATGGCTGGAGGTTTAATTCTCGATCTTTATTTATATATCGCTTCCGCAATTTATATATCGTATATTCATTTAGTAATTGGAATATACATGATTAAGAATTGAATTAAACTTACATGATTATTGTGATGAAATTTTTTCTCTTGCCGAGAAATTAATGATGTTATTTTTGATTTTTTTTACTAATAACATTTTTTGCGCAACATCTTATCATTAAAAGTCAATGAATTTTCATCGTAATTTTTTTTTATCATATAAGACTTGAGATAAATTTATGTAGAATGTGAAATATATAATGTTTTAAATATTCAAATTTAAAAGATTGTGCTATTAATAACCTACCAAACATATAGTATATGCTAAAAATACTAATCTAATTTTAGGAAATATTTTTTAGGCGGGAAAATTGAAAGGTTCACCTATTCTTTTAGTAATTAGAGGATAATCATACCTACTTTTATTATATATTGTAAATATTTTTATTAATACATTTTATAACATACATACCTATTTTGTTACTTTTTGTGCCATTTTTGCATCAATTTATAATTGATCTTTCAATAAATTTATTGACTGACTGTCTCTCAAGAGATCTCCTCCAATCGAATTTAAACAATTTATTTTAAATAACGAATTTATCCTCTATATACTACTATGTACTTAATTACCCCGTTCTCATAAAAAGACCCTTTTGCTATTCTAGAGAATAAGCGTTCGTTTGATTGCCTTATGAGAATTAAACTTCCCACATGAATTGCTCAAAAGACGTTTGATTGGCATACGAGAATTAAATGTACACGGGAGTTTACCATTATCTACGGTGCTAGGTAATTCAATTCCTCCAATAGGGAAGAGTTGGTAATTCATGAAAAATGTAAATCACCAAATTTTTGTTAAACAAACGACTTCCATTTTCTCAATTTATAGGACTTTATAATTCCCCGGTTTAAAGAAGCAACCCAACGAGCACTAAGTATTTTTAAATGTTTGTCCTCCAAAATGCACTTATCCAAATTTAAGTAAGTCACTAAGTGAGACTTTCTTTCATTAAACTATTATTTTTTAATTAAAATAATCTTATAGTTAAATTATATAATTTTTTTCATTAAACTTAAAATTATGATCTTTTGATTAAATAAAATAATAAAATCTGCAAACAACAAATTGTTAAATCTTTCATTAATGTAATAATTATTACCTTAGAGAAGGACTTGACACATGCTTACTCGGAGTATTAGTTTCGTGACAAAAAAATATTAAAATAATTAAAGAAAAATTATAAAATGAAATCATTAATTTTAGTAAAAAAAATATTTTCACTAAAATACACATTTCATAATTTTACTCAATTCTCTTTAATTAGTTTCCATTTCATTTTTTTTTGTTTTATTTCAAAATATAATTGGATAAAATATTAAAAATTATTGAGGTGTCTTTAAAATATATAACTAATATACTCTAAAAAAAATAAAAATAAAAATCTATGTATAATTGGGTGAAACATTTTTTACGTTTAAACCCACTCCTTAATCGATTAAGGCCTCGTTTGGTTGCCCGTTGGAATACAACTCCACCGAAATATCGAATTCATGTGAATTAAACTCCCATATGAAATTCATGTGAATTAGCAAAATTCCTTTGGTTAACGATGTAGGAATTCAATTACACCGGAGTTTGCAATTACCTAACTCCTCCATTGTAGAGGAGTTGGAAACTCCTTGGAAAATGAAATGCCTAAATTATGGCAAAAAAAGAAAGCCAACCAAACAAGTCCCAATTTTGTAATTCATGGGATTTTCCAGCTCCTATGATTTACAAGGGTCAATCAAACGACGCCTAAGTTTTCTTATTTAATTATTTTCTAGTAATTTAATTAAGTCGCCATCTTATATTGGAGCTTGGCTCATCCGGAATATATTGACTCATTCATTATACGTACTAATCATAGGCCATTATTTTGTTTTATTCTTGCAATTGTAAATATTGCATCATATGAGATTGAATTAAGGAATTTTCGTAAAAGTTTTCCTAAATTGGTATACATTTTTTTTTGGTACGATTGAGGGGCGAAGCCCCGAAAGTTAACTACTAGCTATTACACGGGGAATAGCTACCCCAAAAATTTCCTCCCGAAGAATGGCTCGTAAACTACTTGGTGGACTATCTAAATGGGTAGGAATAGTGCTCGAATAAACTCCTTGGTATATATTTGTATGTCTCTTTTCCCTTAGCTTCTTTGGTTCATGGTTGCTATTTTTTCTTGTGCTTTTGTTATTTTTTAAAGTAAATGAAAAAATAGGCCAAGGCGTTGGTTGGTCTATGAAAAAAAAAGATATAATAGTTTAGTACAAAAACTTACTTTTCCTCCCCATAATCTTTTTGTCCTTGGTATATACGCAATTCCAACGACTATAATATAACTCCTCCCCAACCATGACACTAAAACTTGTGAGAGATGGTTTTTCAATAAGTAATTGAGGGACCAGTCTTCTCTACTCTTTCAACCATGGGATGCCTTCACCAACACCTCCCCCTACCACCTAATATCTTGAACTGTAACCCCATATTCCTGTCGTCGGTGACCCACAATAAACCATTCCTCCCAATTACCTCCCTTACCAACCATATTGTAATACTCCACTGAACCGAAGACGTTATTCGGGTGGGGTACCCCCTTGAAGAGGTTCACTGATAGGCTTAAAATCTGACTAGTGCTTAAAGAGGTTGAAAGTACTACTCATATAAACAAAGTGCACTTTGTTTTCTGGTTATCCATGCGAAAGAACTCCACAGTTAAGTGTGTTAGGCTGAGAGTAGTCGTAGGATGGGTGACCTCCTGAGAAGGTTCCCGGGATGTGCATGAGTGAGGACAAAATGCGCTAGAATAGACCCGTATGATTTGTGAGCCATGTACATAGCCTGGTAAGCTACCATGAGTGACCGCTCCCGACCCTAGGTTTGGGACGGGGTGTTACAACTGGTATCAGAGCAACTCTGTGACCGTCTGGTGAGCTTGTGGTCTGGAGTATCCGGGTCACAAACCTAGCGGGGGAGGATTCTGGGTTTGGCTCGGCTGCGGTCAGATGTTTCCAGGCGCAATGAGGACGTTGCATTCTTCATGTGGGGGTGTGTAATAATCCACTGAACCGAAGACGTTATTTAGGTGAGGTACCCCCTTGAAGAGGTTCAGTGATAGGCTTAAAATCTGACTAGTGCTTAAAGGGATTGAAAGTACTACTCATATCAACAAAGTGCACTTTCTTTTCTGGTTATCCATGCGAAAGAACTCCACAGTTAAGCGGGCTTAGCTGAGAGTAGTCTTAGGATGGGTGACTTCCTGGTAAGGTTCCCGAGATTCGGATGAGTGGGGACAAAATGCGCTGGAATGGACCCTGTTGATCTGTGGGCCATGTATATAGCCTGGCAAGCTACCGTAAGTGACCGCTCCCGACCCTAGGTTTGGGCCGGGGTGTTACACATATCTTATAAACAATGTCGATATCTTGTATAGGAAATTGCAATTATTTCTTGTTGTACTTTTCCTTATTCATATTCTAGTATCTTGCATATAATTAGTTCCGTTAAGATTGTATATTTCCTTAACCTAGCATTGTACTTGTATTTAAAATGATATATTCAATGAAATAAACTTAAGCATTGAATCTATTAAAACCCAATCTTCTTGATAAATGATGATTATGATTGATGATATGATGTAATGTAATGGAAACAATAGAGAAATGATGGAAGAGAGAAGAGAGAATTATATGAGAAATTATATTTCAGAGAAGTAAGTAACAGAATACATGAGTTCTTGTATTTATACAAGTGATTAACCGACCTTCCCTCAACTAACTAAGAACAACTAACTATGGTTAGTCTTAACTGAATTAGTTAGTTAGGAGTTAGTTACAATCTGTTAGTTAGACTAACTAACTAACCTATATCTCAATATTCCCCCCTTAAGCTGAACTGGATTGGAAAACCAGTCCAATCTTATGAGAAAGAAAAGAATGCTGATCTGCCCCTAAGGGCTTTGTCATGATATCTGCAAGCTGAAAGCTTGATTTGACATGCTTAGTGATCAGAAAACCTTCTAACTGCTTGTCCCTTACGAAATGGCAATCAATGCTTAAGTGCTTGGTCCTTTCGTGGAAGACTGGATTTTCTGAGATATGAATTGCAGCATTGTTGTCATAATATAGGTAGATAGGATGATGAACAGGCACTTGTAAATCTTTCAGTAATGATGCTAACCAAATTAATTCTGAAGTTGTATAAGATAAACTTCTATATTCTGATTCAGCAGTGCTCTTGCTTACTGTAGCTTGTTTTTTTGTTTTCCATGAAATTAAAGATTGACCTAGGAGAACACAGTAGCCACTAAGAGACCTACAAGAGTAGGCACACTGACCCCAATCAAAATCACTGAAGGCTGTCAGTTGAAGATCTGAATCTGACTTGTAAAACAATCCTGCATTTATGCTGCCTTTGAGATATTTAACCACATGAATGGCTGCTTGTAAATGTGGCATTCTGGGTTGAGAAACAAATTGACTTAGATGCTGGATACTGTAAGAAATGTCAGGTCTTGACATGTTGAGATAGAGTAATCTTCCTATGAGCCTTCTATATTGCTCAGGATTTTCCAAAAGTTCTTCCTGATCAGCAGATAACTTGAGGCCCCTCTGCATTGGAAACTTAACAGCATTACAGTTATCCATTTGTAAGTCTGCAAGTATGTCCATTATATATTTTCTTTGGTTTATCATGATCCCTTCTTTGTTCCTAGAGATCTCCAAACCAAGGAAATATCTCATAGGCCCTAAATCTTTAATAGAAAAAGCTTTATCCAACTTTTGTTTAACTGTATTAATCTCATCTGTTGAAGTCCCTGTGAGTAACACATCATCAACATATACCAAAATTACTGTAAAAGCTTTTGTATGAGGATCCTCCTTAGTAAAAAGAGAATAGTCTTGCTTTGACTGAACATAACCCAAGCCTTTTAAAAAAAATGTAAGCTCCTTATTTCATTGCCTACTAGCTTGTTTTAACCCATAAATAGATCTCTTGAGTTTGCATACATGTCCAGGCTCTACATTATAACCTTCAGGAGCTTTCATGTACACCTCTTCATCAATAACACCATGTAGAAATGCATTGTTTATGTCAAGCTGAAATAGAGGCCAACCTTTGCCTGCTGCAACTGCCAATAGAGCCCTGACAGTTGTGAATTTAGCAACTGGAGAAAATGTATGTTTATAGTCCTTATCCTTTACTTGGTTAAAACCTTTGGCAATTAACCTAGCTTTGAACCTTTCAACAGTGCCATCGGGTTTGTATTTGATCTTGTATACCCATTTTGATCCAATTGACTTATGTCCATTTGGTAAGGGAACAAGCTCCCAAGTCTGATTATCTTCTAAAGCCTTGACCTCTTTTCTCATTGACTCAACCCATCTGTCATCTACTTTTGCCTAAATATAAGAATAGGGTTCATGTTCTTGCATAACATTAGCTAATGATCCAACATAATCTGGATCATAACCTTCAAGAGATGGCAAGATATTTGCCTGAAAAGTTTCAGCTAATGATGTGCTTGCTGATGATGTGCCTGCTGTAGTTGTACCCTTCCCAGGTAATAGATAATGATAGTCTTGTAATGAAGAAGAAACCTGTCTAGATCTAGTAGATCTTCTAACAGGCTCAGTAGTCCTCCTGATTCCAGTGACCTCATTGGGTGCACTGGTTTCAGCAGTTCTCCCGATTTCAGTGACCTCAGTGGATGCACTGGTTTCAGGTATATTGTTGATAGTCTGTAACTCAGTGGTTGAATTACCAGAACTTTGCATTTGTCCTGGTGTATTAATAATGATATAAGAAGATGCTGGATTCACTAACTCAGTGGTAGTGATATCCAAGTCATCATAACTGTTATCCCTTTTGAAAGGAAAAATTGTTTCCTGAAATTTTACATTTTGCTAACAAACACTTTATGCAAAGACAAATCATACAATCTATATCCTTTTTGTTTGTGTGGATAACCAATAAAGATACAATGCCTTGCTTTATACCCAAACTTATCACTAAAAGTAGGAGGCATTGTAGCAAAACAACTACAACCAAAAACTCTCAAATTTTCATAAGATGGTTTAACACCAAACATCAGCTAATAAGGAATCTGATTTTGTATAACAGATGAAGGCATTAAGTTAATCAAGTGTGTAGCAGTCAAAAGACAATCACCCCAGAACTTAATAGGTAAATTAGCATGTAATCTAAGAGTTCTAGCAGTTTCTAACAAGTGTCTATGCTTACGTTCAACCCTTCCATTTTGCTGAGGTGTTCCAACTATACTAGTCTGATGTAAAATTCCTTTTGCTTTAAACAAAGAATCACATTGTTGTTGCAAAAACTCAGTACCATTGTCTGATCTTACTATTTTGATTTTACTGTTAAAATGATTCTCTATGTAAGCTATGTAATCTTTCACCAAACCAGCAACTTGATCTTTATTTTGAAAGAGAATAGTCCAAGTATTTCGAGAAAAATCATCAAAAATTGTCAAAAAAGACTTTGCTCCTGTCATAGATGGAATCCTATATGGACCCCAGACATCCATATGTATTAACTCAAAACACCTAGTTGCTCTACTTGAACTATATGGAAAAGGAAGCCTATGATGTTTAGCACAAATGCATGTATTACAAGAAAAATCTTTTCTTATTACAGATTGAAATCCTGGTACAGACTTGAACTTATCAACAGACATGTGCCCTAATCTGATATGAAACAAATTCAAAGAATTAGAGGAAGTATAAGATGCATTATTTGTCAAACTAATCTTACTTTTTACATGATTCTGTAGCTTATTATTAACTAAAGTTTTAACTAAATGAACAAACTGAGCAGTATCTACGGTCTTCAAAGTGTTATGAAATCTGTATAAGTCTCCAATTCTGGTTCCTTTAGCAACTACTGCCTTACTTGTAGGGTCCTGAAATTCACATCCAGTGGCATTAAACACAACAGTTAAACAGTTATCATCAAGCAATTTACCTACAGACAATAGATTTTGTTTAAAATCAGGAAGAGAGAAAACATTCAGCAGTTTAATTTTATCAGTCAATGTCACAGAACCCATTTTATGCACCAGTTTAACACCTCCATCAGGTAAACCAACTCTAATGGGTTTCTGAAAATTCTTAATGTCCTGTAAAATGCTTAGGCCATAGGTAATATGGTCTGAAGCCCCCGTATCAACAATCCAATCATGCAGAGAACCAGATTTATTTGCCGTAAAGGCGTGAGAAGAATTGGAAGTCATACCTGTAAAATTAGCAGATGAGATATGCGGTTGTTGATCAGAAATCCTCTTCATAACCTGATCAATGACAGAATTAATGATGCCATCTAACACATCAGCATTCAACATATTATTAGATGTACAGCATGCTCCACTTCAGTAACTGGATCCTCATCTAAAGGTGAATCAAAAGATAAAGTATCTGCTGCATTAGCACCCCTGTTTTGATAACCAGACCCAGATTTACCTTTCCCTTTACCCTTGATTCCTGGAAAACGTCTGATCACGAAACAATGTAAAGGATTATGGCCAGTTTTGTTGCAGTGAGGGCATTTAACCAAACCAAAACAAGTTTCCCTAGTGTGACCATCCCTATTACAGTGATCACAGTGCTTAGGAACAAAATCAGGAGGCTTGTTGTTCTGAAAACCAACTTTCTTGGAATCATTGTTCTTGAAGCTTGCATAGGCATTGGATTCAGTCAAAGAATTAACAGAATCAGTGATCTGTTTTTGTCTTTCTATTTTCTGTAAAAGACCAAGAACTTTACCAATTGATGGAAGTGGATCCATTGACAGAACTTGAGTACGAATTCCATCATACCCAGAATTAAGATTCATTAAAAATTGAATCAATTTAGTTGTCCCTCTCTACCATCCTTCTCATCAGAGTGCAAGTGCAAAGATCAATCTTGCCACATGAACAAACAGGCAGGGGGTCTAAACAGTCTAATGTCTCCCATAGATTCTTCAGTTTACCATAGTATTCAACCAACGACAAATTGTCATGTACTACAGCACCCAATTCTTTAGTCAATTGATAGATTTCTATAGCATTTGCTTGACCATACCTCTCCAACAACTCAGACCATAATTCTTTGGAAGATCTAACATACTTCAAACTTTCTTTTAATGGTTTTTCCAAAGAATTAGAAATCCATCTCATTGTCATAAAGTCACATCTAACCCACTGATTATACCTTTTATCAGTAGCTGGTGGTTTTGGTACTGACCCATCTATGAAACCCAGTTTATTTTTAGTAGCCAAACCCATTAGTATCTCTCTTTTCCACCCCATGAAGTCATGCCCATCAAAAGGAAACGTAGAAAGAGAAGCAGTGGGTTGGTCAGGGTGGGAAAGAAAGAGGGGGTCATCATAGTAATCGTAGCTTGTGTTTGAGGGAACAATATTTTCAGGCATTATGACTAATGTATCAAGAAAAGAATAGTAGTTTGAAGAAAGAAGAAAACTTCAGAAAATCAACAGAGAAGATGAAAACGAATGAATGTATAGCAGAAGCGATTGGAAGTATACCTCTATCCTTGAGAAAATCAAAAAAGGAAGAGATCAGAAAACCAGAACATAGTATCTGACGACTGATACCATATTAAAACCCAATCTTCTTGATAAATGATGATTATGATTGATGATATGATGTAATGGAAACAATAGAGAAATGATGGAAGAGAGAAGAGAGAATTATATGAGAAATTATATTTCAGAGAAGTAAGTAACAGAATACATGAGTTCTTGTATTTATAGAAGTGATTAACCGACCTTCCCTTAACTAACTAACAACAACTAACTATGGTTAGTCTTAACTGAATTAGTTAGCTAGGAGTTAGTTACAATCCGTTAGTTAGACTAACTAACTAACCTATATCTCAATAGAATCATAATTCTTACATTGTATCATAGAGCCACAAAATTAGTGGTTCCATCCGATCTATTGTTTTTCTTTAAATTGCCTATGGCAACCAACAACATGCTCATCTCCAAATCCGATAAACCAAGCAAACAAATATCCATCATAAACTTCTAAAATTGCATCCAATTAATCGACACCTTAACATACAAACAATGAAGCTTCCAAATTTATGCACGATGAATTGTGATCATCTTTTTCACTATCTTGATGGTGAAATAAATTTATTTGTCTAAGTGGACGTTGTTTACCTCAATAATACATGACCCTCTTTAGTTTTTTTTTAAAAGAGAAGCATAGAACAATTTGTTTTAACCTAGATGGATGGAGTATTAATTTACACATGGATTTAAGATTTTTTTAATCGGTGACGAGGGTACCCGCAACCGCTATCTTTAGTGCGTACTAGATAAACTCTCGGATATACATGATAGCTTGCAAACCACGTATACCAAGGCAAGTTATTCGAGAGTGACAGGCTGGAAGGCATAGACTTACGCCATATATATACTCCACATAGTTACTGTTGGAGATGCATAAACCTGAATCCCTTTAAAATTCAACCCAAGTTTTAAACCATTAGAATACACCCGATGGGACCAAGTCATTTTTTACTAATTACTAAGATTAAGAATTTTCATCACACTATTAATTATATCTAAATCAATCTATTTTATTTTTTGGGTTATTTAACATAAATACTCCAAAGTATAGGTGATTTGCTCATAATACTCTAAACTACATTTTAACTCAAAATAAACCCAACTTTAGGTACCCTCTTCTTAAAGTAGACTTACCCAATTTTTGACCTCTAGTATCAGGTTAAAATTGACGTGCCGCTTACGTGGAGCTGGCGTGGCGTATACATGGCTTTTTTTTTACCTTATTTAAGCAAACAAATTATTGTATATTATAATATTATAATTATTGTATATATAATACGACGGTTTTGTGTGTCTATGGGTACTCTATCGAGTGGGGCTTACTCTGTCGGGTAAGTAGTTTTTAACGCAAAATAGTAGACGGCCTGTAAGGTACTCGATCGAGTAAGTTTGGGACTCGATCGAGTAAGGGGCACTCGATCGAGTAAGTCACTTACTCGATTGAGTAAGTGTGTTTTTACGGGTGACGTTGACGGATTTTGTTAATAATGCGGGATTAGTATATAAACCTTTCGTCACTTTTTCTTAAACACTTTTTACACTCAAAAACCTTTCAAAGAGAAGATTAAGTTACGTTGTTCACTTTCGCCGCATTATTAACAAATCCCAAAGCTAGGAGTGTCGGATTACGTTGTTCTTTACGTCGTTGCGATCGTTGTATCGAGGGTAAGCTTTTTATATAATTTTTATAATATTTTGTTAAAGTTGGTTGAAACCCTAATTGGGTGATATTGGGGGTTTTGGGTGATTTGTATGAATGTAGTAGTAATTGTATGTATGTATGTTATAGGAGGAGGTTTCGTTGAGGAAAGATTCTGATTAGCTGCTAAGACCGTCTGTGGTGTTTTTTTTTCAGGTAGGGTTTCCCTACTCAGTATTGGCTACATAATTTGTTGGTGATTGTTGTTGTGATTGTTGATTAATTATAATGTTGGATTGGTTTTGGTGATGTTGATAGTATGTTGTTGATTGGTTGTATAACTGTCTGTGATCTTTGGGGTGCATCCCTGGCTGAGTGGAGTCACTTGCGGGAGTGGCTTCACGCCCTTGATTCGCCCCTTGTGGTTCCAGTCACAAGAGCGATGTGCACATTAAAGAACTTGGGTTTATCGCTCGATGGAGATGAGCGGGGCTTAGGTAGGAACGGCTGGGGTCCCCCACTGGCAGAGAGGAGTTGATGAGTCATAATTATATACATATTTATGCCTCCCCTTAATTGCTTTTGATATGATTTCGTGCTAAATTATGTTAATTACATGCCTTTTATGTTAGAATGTCGATACTTCCGCTTTTTGATGTTTAATGCAGGAATGATGCATTTGAGGAGCAAAGGAATGAAATGGGCATCGCGGAGTAGGCACGAAGGGATACAGGAAGCATGGCACGAGAATTCATAAGAATGAAGGAAGAGAAATTAAGAAGAAAACACGAAGAAAAGAGCTTCTTATTACAAGTGCCTAATTTGAAGAGCCATATATCAAGTTATACAACTTATTTTCAAGTAATTCCAACTGGAGATGAAAGCTTATCCTCTTCACTTTCCAACGCCATAAAAATCGCTTATTTCTGACAAGTAACGAAGAAATGGCGGCCGTTTGAAGTTCAGTGAGCGAAGTAGGAACTTGGTTCCTCGATCGAGTGCACCTAGGATTGATCGAGGAACCTCCATACTCGATTGCGTACACCTTGGGCTCGATCGAGGAACCTCCATAAACAATTAAAATTCACAATGCCGAGAGTTGGGGTATCTGAGAATTGGTGCCTCGATCGAGTGCACCTAGGCTCGATCGAGGAACCACTAGTTTCCATAATATTCCGCAAATTTCCTTAAGTCGATTATGACTACTATAAATACCAAAACTCGTACTCTACGTTATGGGACGCTTTATTTTCCGTAGGTTTAGTATAGCTACTCTAAAACTCTCTCAAATACTTTTAGTTTAGTTTAGTTTCATTATTATTGTTCGGATCTAAGCTTGTTCTTCATTACTACGGTATTACTATTAATCTTTCCTCAATTATTGTTTAATTCATTATTCATCTTTATTATTGTTCATCATGTTCTTAATTATGCTTTCTATTGTTGCTATTATTGTTATTATAATTAGTATGAGTAGCTAAATTTACTATCTAGGGTGAAAGCGGATCTAGGTTGTTAGAAAAAGGATTATTATGAATTGATTGTTAAATTGCTTTCTATTGTTGTTCAATTATCTTATTACTTCTAATTCGTTAATTACTGATCAGAATTGATTAATTAGTCTAGCATAAACTAGGATTATCACCGACCGGGTTAAGACTAGTATAGGCCACGATAATTGAATTAGACCAACTTAATAATAGCGATTGCATGTTAAGTTAGATCTAAAAAGACATATTAGAATCGACCGATCTTATGACTTTCAACAATATAAATTGCTCAATCAATGAATTAAACCTCCCCTTTGATGACTACCTAGTGAACCTGAATCCCTAGACTTTAATATTATTGTTTTTCATCTTTTATTTACTTTGCAATTAGCTGTTAGAAATCAAATCAAACAAACCCCCACAATTGGTTACCTTAAGACATTCTAAACATCAACAAACTAGATAATCACCGCCTCCCTGTGGATTCGACCCTGACTTACCGCTAGCTATCTTGTTAGTAGTAGTATAGGATTTATTTTGACTAAAACAAACTAATGCCCGTCGTTGTGTGCACCAAAAATAATATTTATAATTCCAACTACAACTATAGATAGCGGCAGTCGGGTCGAACCACAGGGAGGCGGATGCAATTAATAGCTGTTCTATTTAAGTCCAAAGGTAACAGATGTGGGGGTTTTAAGTTGAATTGATCTACGACTAAAGGCAATGAAATATAAACTAGACTAGAGAGATGTATTAAATCAAATATAAAAAGGGTACTAGGATGATCGGTTCACTATAGTTTCGGCGGCAGTATACTAGGTGGTCTAAATCAAACACGTGAGACGGGAAAATAAGAAGTCCTTTCGGTCCATTCTTACAGGTAGCATCTTTCGATCTCGCTACAGGTCCCTAATATCACTTAAACTAACTTTCATCCTGAAAAGTGATTTATAAGTCTAAATTAAGTCATCTTTCGATCTCATTAATCTAGTCGTCTTAATTAGGCAGTCTATTTCCCTTCCCTATCTTTCGATCTTCATTGGGTCGGTCAAATACTAAGCATTTAACTAGTCGCATGCATTCGATTCTTCAAACATAGCAATTTAATTAATTAAGTCGAAGGTAATCTCACGAGGCCAGTCGATCGACCAGGTAGAGCGGTCGATCGACCAACATGCGATTCCAGGTCTCCTAATTCTAATGCCACCTACACTACAATTCTCCTACATCCTAGCACAATGAATTTAGCTACTCATACTAGGAATAACAACAACAATAAAACTGACTAATAAAACAGTAGGATTCATGATTAAAACAACTAAATAAACGATTAACATAAAAACAATAATTCGGCTTTGGGAGACTAGTCTAGCAATTCTTTACTACGAATGAAATAAAGCGATCAAACTGAAATAAGAGCTAGAGATTACCGAACGGAATTGCAGAGAATAAAGATCCAAAAACCGATTGCCAAAGTAACTTTTATTGAAGGAAGTAATTATAAACTAAAGAACCCTAATAAATTTTGTGATCTAAAACTGATAAAAACTGACTGAAAACTGAATAATTGTTCTCAAAACCTAACATACGTTATATAGAATACAACGTAGTTCTTTTTTCCAAAACCTAACTACTATGGGCTTGCTATTCCTCGTTCTATTAATTCACGTCAAAGTAGCGGTGTGGTCGATCGACCACTGAAGCCGGTCGATCGACTGGTAAGCTCTGAACAGTGGCTTCTGGAAGTCGTGGTATGGTCGATCGACCATAGGTAGCGGTCGATCGACTGCTTTAGCTGATACTTGACTTCTAACTTCTCGTGGATTTGTCTTTCGGGCCTCGAAATGTGCACCAAGCTCGTTCCTTGAGTAAATACTTCACGTCAAATGCAATGCAAGATACTCGGGGACGGATTTAGCTCAATTTCTACTCATTTCCGCATAAATCTGCAATATTACATAAAAATACGAAAGTAGACGAAATGGGGCAAATAGTAGCATAAAACTACACAATTGAGCTCTGAAATGCGTGTAAAATGAGGTGTAAAACATCATATAAATGACACGCATCAAACTTCCCCAAACCAAACCCTTCCTTGTCCCCAAGCAAGAACTAGACTCGGTCCTAAAACCTAATTGGAACGAGTTCAATCTCAGAGCGAAATGCAAACCATACAGTCTAAACCAATTTAATGCAACAACTAACATTCAATTAGTAACATGAATCATGCAAACGAGTTGTGAAGCCGTCAAAAACTGCTGAACCATCAACTATAGAGACTTATCAAATTGGACTCTCACGGGTCGCTCAAATCACTCAAATAAGCACAAGGTGAATATATGTAAAGATAGAAAGAAGTAATATTGTAAAGACGCTCACCTAACTACGACCTATAAGAACATGCCTCCAATTTAATATGAAAGTAATCTCTACAACCGTACATATGCATTCCAACCAATCAAATGACCATGACACATGCCGAGGTATATATGGATATATAAGGTAATGGGTAAGAAGAGGCAAAGATAATTATGGGAGTGTGGAGGTACAGGTGATCAAGCTAGTACCTAACAAAGCCATATGACAACATCCAACTTCATGCTCAAAATCAACAACAAAACCAGTGCTAATTGGAACCACAAATCTCGCAAACTCCATAAAAATAAATCAATCAACTCCCCATAAGATATAAATGCAACATGGGAGCAAAAATCGCCATAAAATAAAGACTTTGAATATGCGAATTGATTCTTTTTTTTCTTTTTCTCGGACTCCAGTCGATCGACCAATGATGCCAGTCGATCAACTGCTTCAAACAGTACAGCACTCTTTTTCTTTCCTTTTTCGAATCATTTTTTTCTTCTTCTTTTTTCTTTTCTATTTTTTTTTCTTTTTCAATTTACTTCCTTTTCATCTTCCCAATCATCATCTCAAAATGAGCATATGCCACCGAAACCGTAGTAACAATCCCAAGAACATAAACTACTAGCTTGACAAGGGCAGGCTAAATGTAGGATGTAGTAATGGGACAAAAGGCTGTTTTTGGCAGTGTGGGGCTTATGGGTAAAAGGAATAAAGGAAAACCTCTACCACATGTGTCAACAAACCATAAACCGAATGCATACAGGTATTAAGCAGATCAAGTTCATATTTATGCACATTGATGTAACATGTCTCATAAGGAGTACTACTCACATTCCTAGATGAACTGGTCATGAATGACACCAGTTATAGGCTCTAATAACTCAGAATATGATGTAGTTTGCCAAAAATCAAAGTCAAGTTTCAAGTCCAGCAAGATAAATTAACGAAAACTCGTAGATTATGCATATATGATTCTACTAATAACATGTCAATTAGCAAGGCTTAGGCATAAAACAGCTGAAAATGCAATGTCATCATTGAAATACTACTATTCCGACTCGACCTATATGCTAAAATAAACGTGCAATTTTTTTTTGAAATTTTTGAAAATTTTCAATTTTTCTGGACTTTCTGTATATATGGAGAAATTAAATAACAATGCAAACAGAATAACTAAACGTGAATGCAAAAACATATGAATGCTATGCAAAACCCTTCCCCAAACCAAATCACACAATGTCCCCATTGTGCAAAATCATGTAATGAAGTAAAAAGGGAAATGGGAATTTGCGTTAAATAAATAAATAAGACGCGAAATAAGGACTCGGGAACTCACAAGACTTTAAGCGCAGCAAAAGGAAACCTCCCCAAACCAGCGGGAGCTAGGAGGTTTCAGTAGCCAGCAGTGCTACCATAGGTGCCTGAAAAGACAAACAATACCACGCGTAAATCGAGAAAACAATTTTGGGACGGTAAAATTATGTGCAAAATAAGAAAAACAGAAGAAATCAGAAATTAAGCGGGGAATAAAGTGAAGGGAATACTCCCTTGACTCCGCAAATCGACCAAACACAGCAGGGGAATGATCGATAATAGGTACAGCAGCTCTGGGCGGTCGATCGACCACATCACCCAGTCGATCGACCAAAGTGAACAGCAACAGGAGCTTCTGGGATTCGCGACCCAGTCGATCGACCCTAGGAGGCAGTCGATCGACTGGAAATCCTGCTGTAACTTTCTGATTTCGTCTAATTAGCTCAATAAATTGAGCTATCAAGGTCTATAAACATGCAATTCACAATAACGCGCCCAAAATTGCGCAAAACCCAAAGCAATAGTCAAAAGTGTATAAAATCCTAAGCAAACTTAAAAGAGCGAACGTCTCGCGCACACGAAAAACGGTAAATAGTCTTAAAAAGCAATAAAATGTTTGGTTTATAAATCATTCGATCAACTAATAGTTGATCAAGAACGGCCACGGGATAGCCCACTTGGTTGGCTTCTGGCTACAAGAAGTAGCCTCAACAGTGCTCATCTTCTCAGCTGCACTCTTCTCGACTCCAACATCCGCAGAACTCAACGGATCAACAGCTTCATCATCCTCCCAAGCAATGACCTCTTCTAGCTCATCAAAGTCCAAGTCAGACTCCCCCACTTTGACTGGCTTATCTTCAAGCTCCTCATCAGTGCCATAGCTAAGACTTCCTAGGCCGTCTCTTGAGACGATTGGCTCCCTCACAGCTGGAGCAACATGCGGCTCTTCCTTCCCCAAACTAGCTCCTGCAATATCTAAAAAAGAAGAATCTTCCTCCAATTTGCTCCCAATCTGGGGCGGAGGTGTTATAACAGGAATAGGTGTAGAGACAGGCATATCAGGAAGTACAAAATAGGATTTCTTTTCAAAAACCGTATTACAAGTTATTGGCCACATGGGGGCTTTCTTCTTAGCTGTTTGGGCAAAGACAATAGAATGCTTTCCTACTTTAAAGGTCAAAGTCCCCAAACCAACATCTATAACTGCACCAGCAGTGTGCAGAAATGGTCTACCCAATATGATAGGGATGTAAGCATCCCCAGGCATGTCTAGTACAACGAAGTCAACAGGGAAAAAGAACTTTCCTATCTGCACAGGAATGTCCTCTAAATCTCCTATAGGCTGGACCGCAGATCGGTCAGCCATCTGTACTGTCATATCGGTGACTGCAAACCTAGTCAATTTCATCTTCCTAGCTAGACTCAAAGGCATAACGCTAATGCTAGCTCCTAGGTCACATAATGCCTTCTCAATTGAGAAGGTACCAATATTACAAGGAACGGAGAAGCTACCTGGGTCAGCTAATTTATGTGGTGCAGTATGGGTTAAATAAGAGCATGACTCTTCTGTTAGTGCGACAGTATTCACAGTTTCAAGGGACTTCTTCTTAGATAAAAGTTGTTTCATAAACTTCATGTAAGCAGGCACTTGATTGACTAACTCAAGAAAAGGAACTTGCACATTTAAGTTACGGATAACATTTTCAAATTTATTAAATGATACCTGTTCCTTCGTCGGCACCAATCGCTCTGGATAAGGGGCTGTAAGAAGTAACTTAGCCCTCTCCTCTAAATCTCTCATGCCGGCATCGGTGGACTTAGGCTGAAAGTCCACAACCTTCTCCTTGTTGTAGCTTGACCCTTCTTCAGACCGTCTCAAATGTGAACCATTAATCGACATAGGGTCGTACTTCGGAACCGAAACTGACCCATCAGCATTTGGGTCGTCTCTCAATACTTTCGGGGCGGTCGTACCCCGAAACAAGTGGTCCCTCAAGTTATCAGGAATTGGAGGACGATAAGAATCACTTTCAGCAGCGTTTCCGGTCGATCGACCGGGTAGTGCAGTCGATCGACTGAAATCTACAGGACCAGAGGCTACTGTTTGTCGCGGACTAGTCGATCGATTTGGGTATGTCGATCGATCGGCCCGACATACCCCAGTAGACGCCTTTTTCTTGCTACTGTTTACCACGGCTTTATTCTTAATTGGTTCCGCCTCATCTTTTTCAGCGATATCTTCAACCATGGTGGGCCCATCAAGGGTAAACCCACTCCTCAAGGTAATGGCATTAAGGGTCTCCTTTTGATCCGTCTGAGTCGATAAATGTCCCGGAGCTCGAGTTGTATTCTTGCTAGCCAATTGGGCAATTTGGCTCTCCAACATCTTCATCCCGGCCTCTCTAGCTTGAGACTCTTTCAGCAACAAATTCTTCAACTCATTGAAATCAAAACTTTGGGTTTGTTGCTGCTGCTGTGGGGCATACGGAGGCTTTTGGAACTGTTGTTGCTTATGAGGAGGCACATAATTCTGCTGATGCTGCTGCTGTGGAGGTTGAGTCGGATTCAAGACATTTTGGCTGCTCCACTTCAGATTCGGATGGACATTCGGCTCATAGTAAGTGTTTGTCTGCCTACAGTGTTGAAAGGCAGCACAAGACTCAAAGGGACTAGGATGATTGTCTGAAACATGCCCCTCAGCTCCACATCTTTTACAGACGAAAGGACCGTCTGAAACAGAATTTACATGATAAATCCCCCCTTTTGAAGCTCCTCCAACTCGTACTTATCAAATCTCGCCGTGAGAGCCTCTAGTGCAGCTATAGAAGGAGATTCAGCAGCTCTCCTTTGATTTCCCCTGGAATTCCCATACTCAGCTTTATGGGTGGCCAAGTCATCAATGATCTTACACCCCTTAGTCTCTCCCATGTTCTCCTGGAATCTGCCACTGGCTGCCGCATCCAGGATAGCCCTATGATCGTCATAGAGTCCATTGTAGAACTGATTGCATAGGCTCCATTTCTCAAACCCATGATGCGGAATAGTTCGCACCAACTTCTTGAAACGCACCCACGCCTCATGAAAGTTCTCGTCAGGCCCCTGTTTAAAGCTCGTGATCTGAGCTCTAATGGCATTTGTCTTCGAAGCAGAGAAGTATTTCTTGTAGAATGCCAAGGCCAAAGAATTCTAGTCGGTGATCCCATTAGCAGCTCGGTCCAGGTCTCTGTACCACTCCCTTACAGCATCACGAAGAGAGAATATGAACATTGTCTCCTTCACCTGGTCCTGGGTCACACCGGTCGGTGGGGGTATAGAGCATCAATAGTCAATAAATATCTCCATATGCTTGGCTGCATCTTCATTTGCAGCTCCCCCAAATTGGTTCCTCTCAACCAAGTTGATATAAGAAGACTTCGGTTCGAATTTTCTATCAACTCCTGGTAATTCGAACCCCTTATATAGGTTCGCAGCTGTCGGCTCCGAGTGACTGGCTATAGTTGCTTCTTCAGCCATCTCTAGAAAATCTGGAGAAGTGACTGTCTCCGCTGATGAAGTAGAAACTGGAGACGATTGTGGATCCTCCTCAAACAGCTCGTTCTCGTAGTAACTAGACAGGGTACTCAGCTCTTCCTCTGTCGGCAATACCCTAGATGATCGCCTCAACTCGCGCAAAGTCTTCTCAATCTCAGGATTGAACGGTAGTAATTCACCACCTTGTTACCTGCGCATAAGAAGAAACTACAAATAGAATATGAGAATAGTTTAAGGAACGAATGTCCCTTAAACTAAGAAACAGACTAAAATAAAACAACTAAAAATTAGAACAATTGCCTCCCCGGCAACGGCGCCAAAATTTGATGCCCGTCGTTGTCTGCACCAAAAAATAATATTTATAATTCCAACTACAACTATAGATAGCGGCAGTCGGGTCGAACCACAAGGAGGCGGATGCAATTAATAGCTGTTCTATTTAAGTCCAGAGGTAACAGATGTGGGGGTTTTGAGTTGAATTGATCTACGACTAAAGGCAATGAAATATAAACTAGACTAGAGAGATGTATTAAATCAAATATAAAAAGGGTACTAGGATGATCGGTTCACTATAGTTTCGGCGGCAGTATACTAGGTGGTCTAAAACAAACACATGAGACGGGAAAATAAGAAGTCCTTTCGGTCCATTCTTACAGGTAGCATCTTTCGATCTCGCTACAGGTTCCTAATATCACTTAAACTAACTTTCGTCCTGAAAAGTGATTTATAAGTCTAAATTAAGTCATCTTTCGATCTCATTAATCTAGTCGTCTTAATTAGGTAGTCTATTTCCCTTCCCTATCTTTCGATCTTCATTGGGTCGGTCAAATACTAAGCATTTAACTAGTCGCATGCATTCGATTCTTCAAACATAGCAATTTAATTAATTAAGTTGAAGGTAATTTCACGAGGCCAGTCGATCGACCAGGTAGAGCGGTCGATCGACCAGCATGCGATTTCAGGTCTCCTAATTCTAATGCCGCCTAGACTACAATTCCCCTACATCCTAGCACAATGAATTTAGCTACTCATACTAGGAATAACAACAACAATAAAACTGACTAATAAAACAGTAGGATTCATGATTAAAACAACTAAATAAACGATTAACATAAAAACAATAATTCGGCTTTCGGAGACTAGTCTAGCAATTCTATACTACGAATGAAATAAAGCGATCAAACTGAAATAAGAGCAGGAGAATACCGAACGGAATTGCAGAGAATAAAGATCCAAAAACCGATTGCCAAAGTAACTTTTATTGAAGGAAGTAATTATAAACTAAAGAACCCTAATAAATTTTGTGATCTAAAACTGATAAAAACTGACTGAAAACTGAATAATTGTTCTCAAAACCTAACATACGTTATATAGAATACAACGTAGTTCTTATTTCCAAAACCTAACTACTATGGGCTTGCTATTCCTCGTTCTATTAATTTACGTCAAAGTAGCGGTGTGGTCGATCGACCACTGAAGCCGGTCGATCGACTGGTAAGCTCTGAACAATGGCTCCTAGAAGTCGTGGTATGGTCGATCGACCATAGGTAGCGGTCGATCGATCGCATGAATTAGGCGATACTTGACTTCTAACTTCTCGTGGATTTGTCTTTCGGGCCTCGAAATGCGCACCAAGCTCGTTCCTTAAGTAAATACTTCACGTCAAATGCAATGCAAGATACTCGGGGACGGATTTAGCTCAATTTCTACTCATTTCCGCATAAATCTGCAATATTACATAAAAATACGAAAGTAGACGAAATGGGGCAAATAGTAGCATAAAACTACACAATTGAGCTCTCAAATGCGTGTAAAATGAGGTGTAAAACATCATATAAATGACACGCATCACAAACGACTGAAAATAACCTTATAAATTTTGGCGCCGTTGCCGGGGAGGCAACAATTGTTCTGTTTGTTTCTGTTTACTTTTGTCTTTTGTTTCAGGGAACTTCAGTTCCTTGAGGCAGTTTTATCTTTTCTTGTTGTTTTCGTGTATGCCCAGGTCTAAAAGGTTAGAGATTATACCTTTTGATCCCGAGCCAGAAAAGACTTTTCGCTACAGACGAAAATTTTAAAGAGAAGTAAGTCAAGTGGAAGACTTGAGTACACTTGACTACGAGCGGTATACTTTTGCAGAAGATCCGTCCTTTGAAGTGGACACTCTTATTTCTGCAGCTGTGACTTCTACAACGCCAAAGATGCCTACATTAGCAAGTTACTCCGAACCCACGGTCGCTTCAATTCCTAAAGGCTTCAAGCTCCCTGCCGCTGATAAGGGAACTTTTGAGATCAAGCCTTCTTACATAAGCTTGATAGAGAGGAATTTATTTGGAGGAAAACCAGGAGAGGACCCCGCAAAGCATATGGAGAAATTCGTTACTTATTGTTGTTCTATTCCTTTAACAGCTGGGGTGTCTCAAGATCAGGTCAAGCAAACTTTATTTCCTTTCTCTTTGAGACATGATGCAGATTAGTGGTTAAGTGACTTAGACATGGAGACTGACGCAATTACCAATTGGACTTCTCTAGCTCTTGCATTCTACAAGAGGTATTTTCCACCACAGAAAACTAATGCATTGAGAAGTCAGATTACAAGTTTTAAGCAAGGTCCTGCTGAGGATTTTAATGAAGCTTGGATACGGTTCAAAAGACTAATTCGGTCCGCCCCTCACCATGGTTTTGAGATTTGGTTCCTTTGCAACCAGTTTTACAACGGGTTGTATGATGATCATAGAGCTCTACTTGATTTAGCTGCTAATGGGAGATTACAAGATAACACTAATGACGGTAATGCTTGAAAATTGATTGATCAAATATCTACTCACACTGCTGAGTATGGTAACCCAAGAGGAAGCAAGAGAGGGAGTGGTTCAGATAGTGCGGTTGCGGCACAATTGGAGACTATACTTGCTCAAATAGCCGAATTGAAGACTACCCAGTCCTTGGGTAAGCAAGAGATGGTTCACATGATTTCAGAAGAAGTGTCCTGCGAGAGATGCGGGATAGATGGCCACACTGCGGCAAAGTGTATGAGTACTATTGAGCAAGTTCATGCCTTCCAGTCTTTCAAGCAAGGTACTCCATATTCTAATTTCTTCACTGAAAGGAGTCCGAATGCTTATGCTCAAGCTCCTCAACGAAATCCATATATTATTCCTCTAAATCGTGGTAATCAACGACAAGAAGGTTATCAAAGGCCAAATCAAGGAGGTTTTCAACAATTTCAGCCTCCTCCTCAAGCTCCAAGTAATGAGGTGTCAGAGTTAAAAGCTCTATTGCAACAAACTTTGATGATGCAACAACAGCAAACGGCTCAAATCTCCGAACTTATGGCTCATAATAAGATGTTGGATACTCAAGTTGCTCAAATGGCGGCTCAAAATCCATCAAAACAATCCGGTCTTCCTCCTCAAGGTAAACAAGCTCATGAGCATGTAAATGCTATTTCTTTGAGAAGCGGTACTACATATAAGGTTCCGGACATGCCCACTAATGAAGATAAGGTTCCCTACATGCATCCTAAGGGATTGGGGAATTTGGAGCTAAGTGATGACGAGAAAGAAAATTGCAAACATCAAACACGGGGTTGAGAAGAAAGACAAAAAAGCGAGGAAAAGCCGGCTTCCTCGATCGAGTATATGCGGGCTCGATCGAGGCACCTCCCCTGATGGTGATTTTTCTGCAATTTCAGCTACGATATTGGGTAATAATAGGTTCCTCGATCGAGTACACCCTAGGCTCGATCGAGGCTCCAGTTCAGTCGACCGAGTAACAACAAGACTCGATCGAGTCACTCCTGTACCTGATGATAATGCTTCCAACGTTGTTCCTAATGCAAAAGAAGCCAAGCCAATTAAAATTCAACTACCTTTTCCTCAAAGATTGCAGAAATCCAAACTTGAGCAACAGTTTGGAAGGTTTATGGAGGTAATGAAAATCTTCAAGTGACAGTGCCATTTACTGAATTGGTAACTCAAGTACCGGCGTATGCTAAATTTTTAAGAGAAATCTTATCAAAGAAGCGGTCCTTTGATGAAGTGGAGACAGTGGCATTTACTCAGGAGTGCGCGGCCGCATTACAAGCTAACTCACCACCAAAGCTTAAGGATCCAGGGAGTTTTCTATTCCTTGTCATATTGGTAGTATAGCTATTGATAGAGCCCTTTGTAATTTAGGGGCTAGTGTTAGTGTCATGCCGTATTCAATTTGCAAAAAGTTAAATATGGGTCAACTCCATATCACTAATATGACCTTACAAATGGCCGACAGATCTTTAAAGAAGCCTATGGGTGTCTTAGAGAATGTGCCCGTTAGAGTAGGGAAGTATTTCATTCCAGTTGACTTTATTGATATGGATATGACTGGGGACTATCAAGTACCTATCATTCTTGGTAGACCATTCCTTCACACTGCAGGAGCACTCATAGATGTTAGGCATGGTAGTCTGAAACTAAGAGTTGGGGATGACACTATTAGATTTGTTCTTGATAATACTTTAAAACGTCCTCCTGATTTAAAAGCTTCTTGTCATATGATTAATGCTCTTGATCCTACTTTTGATGATTGTCTTGCTTTATGTTTTGACAGGAATCCACACGACGCCTCTGCTGCTACGTCATATCAATGGAGCAAGGAAGTGGATGAGATAGAGAAGCTTATTTGTGGAGATGATCCTCCTCCTGAGGTGATTTACAACTGTGATGAGAATGTTGACATAGAAGCTGAATTGGATGCTTTGGAAGCTGAAATTTTCAGAAAGTACCCAGTTAGAGTTTTTTTATGAAGCTTCTATGACAGACGAAGTGCCTTAACTCCTTCCTCAAGAGGATGACCCGAAGAATGATAAACATTGCTCATATTTTATATTAGACTTTGAGTTTGATGAGCCAGGACATTTTTCATTGTTTTTATTCTTTGCTTGGAGTATTTATTGGTGCTACTTATGTTTGTGTGTAGCACATGCGCTACTTTTTGATTTACTATTACGAGCTTTAACTTGTATTAATTATGATTTGTGTGCGCATTTATTTTAAATGTAGGAAGTCGCTCGTCCAGATGGTTCCTCGATCGAGTAAGACGAGGCTCGATCGAGTCACCTTGTCTTTTGGGTATTTTTCGTAGCTGGCGATGATAGGAATTACGCGGTTGATTTTTTTCCCCTGTTTTGCAGCTGGTTTGGGGAATCATAAGCTCTTACCCGGTATTTCATTCCCTTGTAGCTTCTTTTATTGTATTGTTTATTTCGTTTCCATTCCTCTTGTTAGTTGTGTCCTGTAGGTTGCTGGATTTGTATGATTGCTATGCTGTAGGCATCACAATGAGGACACTGTGACATTTAGGTTTGGGGGAGGAGTCTTTATTTATGTTGTGTGCTTTAATTATTGTTGTGTGCTTTTATATAAAAAATATCCATTAAAATTTAAAAAATTAAAAAAGCCCATAATCCAAACATGTTTTTCCTTTGTTTTAGGTCGAGTCTTGGTGAATTAGATAACAATGATGTTAAATATCATTGTTTTTGCATTTGAATCTCAAATAGATGTTCATGTACATTGTTTTGACTCGTTAGCAATGAAAACAAAGCTCATAATTCAAGTCTTTACCGTATTGACATGCCTTATATTGATTAGATTTGACACAATTATGTTGGTAAACTACTTAAATTCGGAGGTCTATAGAGCTTCCTAGGCCAGGAACATCAATAAACTGGTCTCATTGTCAATTAGGCTTGAGTGTGGTTTCTCGTAATATCAAACTGGATAAGTGTGACATTGATTTCTTGATACTTTTATTGCTTTCATTTGACTAAGTACATGTGAAAAGGCGGTTCTTATCGTTCAAATAAGCCTTATAATTATCCTCTTTGTTAGCCCGTTTGAACCCTTGTAGCCAATCTTAAATTACATCTTATGAGCTACAATCCAGAATTTGCCTACCTTTTCGGATAGTCGCAGTTGCTTGTTTATCATGTTTATTTTGCTATTATGGTTGGGTTGGGACTTATTGTTGTCTTTTGGGTATAGCAAAATACTTTTAGCAATTGTGTTGTATCCTTGTGTTGGAAAAAGAAAAATATGAAGCAAAAGAAAAGAAAGAAAGAAAAAATAGAAAAAAAAAAAAGAGAAAAAGAGAAAATAAAAGAAAAGAGATTGCTTCATTTGGTTTTGTCAAGGATCAAAAGGATGGTTGTTAGAGTCTAATGCATAATTGGAGAGTAGTTTGTTAGCTCTCATATGTTGTAAAGTTGAGATCGTTTCTCTAAGTCAGGCTTCATTTATTATGAAAGATTTGGTTTTGGTTAGCGATGTGACTGCCGTCTTAGCTCCACATATCCATAACGTGCTTTGGCACAAACCATTTCTATTCCTTTAACCCATTGCCACCCTTATTATCCTTGATACATGTACTTTTGTCTATCTTGTGATTGCATATTAGTTGGGGAAATCTCTATCACATTAGATTGCAAGCATGTTTCATGAGTCGAGTGAGTGCTTCTACTTCTTTCTATCTTCACATATAACTCACCCTTACATACTTATGAGTGCATGAGTGAATCCGCGAGAATCCGACTAATTTGTCCTGCAAGATCGAAAGGTATTTGGCATTTGTCTATAGTATGGTGAATTGAGACTTGAGCTACGTTTTCTATTTCCCGTACCTTTGAATTTGTTTTATTGGTACACTTTAGTCATTACTTTGTTACAAATATGGATGGCTTGGGATTTGTATGTGCATTAAACATTAGCTCTGAGTTGTTTATTTGCCATTTGTATGATTGCCTTTTGTATTGTGTGTTGCTTTGCTTGAGGACAAGGAAAGAGATGGTTTGGGGGAGTTTGATGAGTCATAATTATATACATATTTATGCCTCCCCTTAATTGCTTTTGATATGATTTCGTGTTAAATTATGTTAATTACATGCCTTTTATGTTAGAATGTCGATACTTCCGCTTTTTTATGTTTAATGCAGGAATGATGCATTTAAGGAGCAAAGGAATGAAATGGGCATCCCGGAGTAGGCATGAAGGGATACACGAAGCATGGCACGAGAATCCATAAGAATGAAGGAAGAGAAGTTAAGAAGAAAACACGAAGAAAAGAGCTTCTTATTACAAGTGCCTAATTTGAAGAGCCATATATCGAGTTCTACAACTGATTTTCAAGTGATTCTAACTGGAGATGAAAGCTTATCCTCTTCACTTTCCAACGCCATGAAAATCGCTTATTTATGACAAGTAACGAAGAAATGGCAGCCGTTTGAAGTTCAGTGCGCGAAGCAGGAACTTGGTTCCTCAATCGAGTGCACCTAGGATTGATCGAGGAACCTCCATACTCGATCGAGTACACCTTGGGCTCGATCGAGGAACCTCCATAAACAATTAAAATTCGCAATGTCAAGAGTTGGGGTATCAGAGAATTGGTGCCTCGATCGAGTGCGCCTAGGCTCGATCGAGGAACCACTAGTTTCCATAATATTCCGCAAATTTCCTTAAGTCGGTTATGACTACTATAAATACCAAAACTTGTACTCTAGATTATGGGACGCTTTATTTTCTGTAGGTTTAGTATAGCTACTCTAAAACTCTCTCAAATACTTTTAGTTTAGTTTAGTTTCATTATTATTGTTCGAATCTAAGCTTGTTCTTCATTACTACGGTATTACTATTAATCTTTCCTCAATTATTGTTTAATTCATTATTCATCTTTATTATTGTTCATCATGTTCTTAATTATGCTTTCCATTGTTGTTGTTATTATTATTATTATTATTATTATAATTAGTATGAGTAGCTAAATTTACTATCTAGGGTGAAAGCGGATCTAGGTTGTTAGAAAAGGGATTATTATGAATTGATTGTTCAATTGCTTTCTATTGTTGTTCAATTATCGTATTAATTCTAATTAGTTAATTACTGATCAGAATTGATTAATTAGTCTTGCATAAACTAGGATTATCACCGACCGGGTTAAGACTAGTATAGGCCACGATAATTGAATTAGACCAACTTAATAATAGCGATTGCATGTTAAGTTAGATATAAAAAGACATATTAGAATCGACCGATCTTATGACTTTAAACAATATAAATTGCCAATCAATGAATTAAATCCTCCCCTTTGATGACTACCGAGTAAACCCGAATCCCTAGACTCTTTAATATTATTGTTATTCATCTTTTATTTACTTTGAAATTAGCTGTTAGAAATCAAATCAAACAAACCTCCACAATTGGTTACCTTAAGACATTCTAAACATCAACAAACTAGATAATCTCCGCCTCCCTGTGGATTTGACCCTGACTTACCGCTAGCTATCTTGTTAGTAGTAGTATAGGATTTATTTTGACTAAGGCAAACGACTGAAAATAACCTTATCAGGAGTACTTGTTGCGATGGGTACTCTGGCAGGGCTACACACTTTAGTGTGTTGTCAGTTGTGTGGAGTTGGAGATGGAGTTGTGGAGTTTGGTTGAAGCTGATTGAGCTGTTTGTCTTACTGTTTCATTATGGCTATTGTTTTTGTGTAATCAGTACTGACCCCGTTTAAATGTTTTAAAAACTGTGGTGATCCATTCAGGGGTAGTGAGCAGTTATTGAGCAGGTATGAGACGATGCGCATGGAATAGCTGGGATGAGTCACCACGTTGAAGTTTAGGAGTCTTCCGCTGTGTCGAACATTTATAGTTGTTTAGTAGTTGACAGTTTTGAGAACATTTGTATTTCCTTTTAACAAATTTGATTATCATTGCCTCGGGTAACCAGGATGGTGACGTTCTCATACCTTAAGTGGTCCTGGTAAGGCACTTGGAGTATGGGGGTGTCACAAAGTGGTATCAGAGCAACGATCTTGAAACCTGTAACCAATTAACATAATGAACATAGGGAGTCAAACTAAAATGAACCCGGGTAGGAGTTGTAGGAGCTAATGGAAAGACTTGATTGACGTCCTAAAGTCGCGAACTCGCCCTACAATTTTGAACCGGTCACCATGGGGTGTGTGTCGGGATCTCTATGTGTTTATCTTGTGTTGTGTATTTATATCGTAATGTGTTGTATGAATCGGTGGACACATGCATGTGGAGGATGGGAGATGTGTAGAGAAAGATAATGATGATGTGATTTTATATGTTGATTGGTTGAAGGCATGAAAGCATGATGATGAGTGTATTTTATATAAGGTTTTTACCTTATTTTTACACGCATTTCTATACTATTTATGTAGCATCTAGCTACAAATAGCCCCGAATAGTCTACTTTAGTTTGTCTTGTGTAAATTGCAGGTACAGACCAAAAAGAAGTTAAATCGAGCCTAAATTTGTCTCATTTGCATGCATTTGTGGAGAATAAGGAATCGGAGCTTGGAATCTATCACTTAAAAGACGTGTGAGCTGATCTCGGAAAGTGTCAAGAAGTCCTACGTGCTAATATAGCTCGATCGACCATTTATTAGTCGATCGAATGCTTAATCCTTTGAAGATTCACTCTATCGAGTTGTTTTGATACTCGATCGAGAAGGCTGATATAAGAAGTACTCGATCGAACTCCATTTCTGTTCGATCGAGAGGAATTGCTAATTTTGTCCTCGATCGAGTGGTTTCATTCTACTCGACCGAGAGGTTTTACATTGCATACGTGTTTTTGCCTTATTTCGAGTGGGCTTTGTAATTAGGATTTAATTAGGTTAAGTAGTACGTGATACTACTTCCTCTTGATCTCTAGACTACGACATCTCTCTCTTCCTGCCTACTCTCTCAGACTCTTACTTTGGAACTATTGCTTGGATCGAAAAACTTGTAATCGGTATCTCTTTCTTTAATCTTAATCTTAGGGGGTGTTTGGTTGGCTCTCTTGGAATGGATTGGAATGGATTTGCTCCATTCCAATGTTTGGTTGGAGTCTTTTGGAATGGAGTTAGATACCCAATGGATTCTAACTCCATTCCAACCTCCTAGAATCTCATACCCAACTTCCCCCCTTGGTATCTAACTCCATTCCTCCCTTCTACAATTTTAGATGAACCAAACAATTTTATAAAGGAATGGATTTAGAACCCCATACCATTATGGGTTTATATTCCAATCTATTCCATTCCATGCTATTGAACCAAACGACCCCTTAATCTTTTGTTTCTCTTTAATTCTTTCTCTCTTTATTTACATTTGTTATCATCAATCTTTTGCTGCTTGCTACCATGTTTAATTCTTCTTGTTTATGTATGATTGTCGCTATTTCAATAATAATGCATAGCTAAATCCTTCGCTAAGACATAGGGGAGCCATGATTTTAAGGGAGTTGTAAATCGAATTGTTAGGTTTAATGCTAGTTTAGTTTATGTTGTTAATCACTACAATTAATTGTTCTTGTCTAATTGAGTCGACGCAGTTAGTCAACAAATTACAGTAAACCTTGACCTAGATCGGAAGATTGGAAAGGGTGAGACTGGTAGCGAACATTAGGGTACCTAGTGAGGGCGGAATCTAAGCTATATGTGCTTTAGGGCGAATTGAGACCGGAAGGAGATATTCACTGCCCCATAGACCGTACTTGCATTGACCTGAGACCTAGATTGTATGACTAAAGAATCATGGTGAACCGAATGTCTTAGCTGTTTTCTCTCTGTTTGCTTAATCTTTACTCCTTTATCTTTTCTCTCTTTCTTGATCTCATTAGATTAGAACAACCCTTTCAACCCCCCAGAATTGGTTACCTAGACGGACTTAATTAAGGCTGACATTTTCCCATCTCCCTGTGGAGATCGACCCTACTTGCTGCTAACTTCTGTTAGTTGTATCTAGGTATTTATTTTTGGTACCTGACGACGGTATCAAATTTTGGCGCCGTTGCCGGGGAGGTGGCGCAATTTTGTTGCTTGTATTAAGTTTGTCTCTCATCTCAAGGAATTTATTCCTTGAGATTGATCTCATATTTTTTGTTAGTTCTTGATAAGTTTTACAGGCTATCCGTTCTAGAAGAGAACATTGTCGTACCTGCTTCACTGTAAATTCTATCTGTTAGGATGCCGAATATAGCCAGTCATTCAGAGCCTACGGTGGATTCCCTTCCAAAAGGTTTCCTATTACCCACTACTGATTCGGGGACCTTTGGAATCCACCCATCTTACATACTACTGGTCGAGAGAAATCTCTTCAGGGGGGTACCTGGAGAAGATCCGTGCAAGCACATAGAATTATTTACAGAATACTGTTCTACCATTCCTCTTGCTGTTGGGGTGACACAAGACAGAGTAAAGGGAGTTCTTTTCCCTTTTTCCTTGACTGATGATGCCCAGGAATGGTTGAGAGATTTAGACAGGGAAGCTGTCGGTGTAACTGACTGGAATTCCTTTGCCTTAGCCTTTTACAGGCGATATTTCCCACCACAGCGCACTAATGCGTTGAGAGCTCAAATTACTGCATTTGAGCAACTACCTACTGAAGACTTAAACAGGGCTTGGACTAGGTTCAAGAAACTCGTCCGTTCAGTGCCTCATCATGGTTTCAAGCGCTGGTTCTGATGTACCCAATTCTACAATGGGTTGTATCCGGACCAGAGGGCCATCCTTGATAATGCAGCTAAGGGAAGATTTCAGAAGAATGTAGAGGATGATCAAGGGTGGCATCTTATTGAGGAGATGGCCATCCATGTTGCTGAATATGGAAACCCCCGAGGAGGTAGGCATGTGAACGAATTGGTAGTAGCTGAGGTGGAAAGTCCTAGCGGAAGTCTAGGTAGTCCGGAGACTATACAGACCATGGGTGAGCACGAAAAAGTGTGTGCTATTACTGAGCATGAGATAATATGTGGTAGATGCGGTATGGAGGGGTATGATCCTATCGGTTGTATGGCAAATGTAGAGCGTGTTCTTGCTTATCAAAAATTCAAGCAAGGGGTTCCTTTTTCCAAATTATATGAAGACTTGACCTCAACAAGTGCTTCTACTTTTGCTACATTAACGCCACAACCGGATTCTCCCTCTACAAATGGGGAGTTAGCTGAATTGAAATCCTTGGTATTAAACCTAATGCAACAGCTTGGGGAGAAATGCAACAAGGATAATACCGCTATTGTGGAGCTAAGAGAGCAAGTTGCGCATTTAACACTCGCGCAAAACCAAGCGAACCAACCACCCTCGTGCGACCCAATCAATGCCATTAATCTCTGAAGTGGTCTCACTTATGATGGGCTAAAAATGTTGGAAGACGGGGTTGTGACAGCTGATGATACCCCAGATGTAATACCACTTAGATTTTTAATTTGTTTTTATTTTCGAAAAAAAAGGTTTAATTCGTATCGGAGTTTGGAAAAAAAATTCTAACTCGAGTTTTTACGGAAAGCCCATTAACTATTTCCTCTATTATACGGAGTATATCATAGTCATCATGTTATTAAACCTAACTATTCCTTACTATTCTTTCAAACAAGTATGCACAAGCCGTTTCTTTGGTCAGCTATCCTAAGCTATTTGAAATTATGAACCAAACCAATTGATCATCTTTATTCATAAAGCATGTTGCATGATCTCTTCTTGTTCTGTCATGTGTATAATTCTGGGTCACCATTATCCAATTACCCTTCATACTATTTTGTTGTTTCTGATTGCTTCGGACCTTTTCGAACCGATTTTAAGGTAACAAAATTTTACCGATCCTAATATTCGTATTATTGTTCGGGGTTATATGTTATATTTGTTAATTGCTATTGACTTATTGGACTAATGTGCTTAAGTTTTAATAGTGATGTACTGCTTTTGTTGTTGTTACTTACCTAATATATTATTAGTTATGGATATATATTTTCTATTTAATAGATTTGTCTTTTGGTGAGATGGGATGTCTTATTCTAAGTGAGAATCTTTGTATAATGAAAAGTTTGGCCGTTGTGCTCACATTCGTGTATAAGCAATTGTGTTTGATTGGAATTTAGGCAGAGATTATTATATGGCTAAGGCGACAAGAGTCCTAATAGTCGAAATTTTGGTCACGGGAGAGTAAGTATCAAAATAATCAATACCCTTATTTTGTGTAAAGCCTCTAACTACAAGTCTAGCTTTGAACCTCTCTATTGTACCGTCAGGTCTCATTTTCTTTTTAAAGATCCATTTACTTGTAATAGGTTTACTACCTTTAGGTAAATCAGTCAATTCCCAAGTCTCATTTGACACAATAGAGTCAATTTCACTTTTAATAGCATCTTTCCAAAAATTAGCATCAATGGATTTCATTGCCTCACTATACGTTTTTGGGTCATCTTCTATTAAAAAGGTTGAAACAAATTCATCACTAGCACAAACAGTGGTATGGGAAATTTAACAACACTTTGATAAGTATTGGCTATGTGGTTAGCAATTTTGATTCATGTGTTTATTCAAAAATGATGGGATCTGATTGTGTAATTATATGCCTATATGTTGATGACATGTTAATACTTGGTAATAATTTGGAGGTGATAATTAGAACCAAAGAATTTTTGTCATCACAATTTGAGATGAAGGACTTAGGAGAAGCTGATGTTATCCTAGGAGTTAAGGTCATCCGAAACCCTAATGGAATCTGTCTAAGTCAATCTCATTATGTTGAAAAAGTGTTGAGAAAGTTTAACTGCTTTGATGATGTGCCTGCTAGAACACCCTATGATCCTAGTGTACCATTGTGTAAAAACTAGGGCAAGAGTGTTTCCCAAGAAGAGTATGCTAAAATCCTAGGTAGTGTGATGTTTTTAATGAACTGTACTCGACCAGATATTGCTTATGCGGTTAGTAGACTGAGTCGTTATACACATAACCCTAGTAATGAACACTGTAATGCTCTTCGTCGGTTTACTAAAATACCTAAAAGGAACAGTTGACTTATGTTTGCATTATGGTAAATTTCCTGCTGTGTTAGAAGGATATTGTGATGCGAACTGGGTTGCAGGTAACGATGAGATTTGTTCTACTAGCGGTTATGTCTTTACCATGGGTGGAGGTGCCATATCGTGGAAGTCCTCTAAACAGACTTGTATCGCACGCTCTACCATGGAATCTGAGTTCATAGCTCTTGAGTTGGAAGGACAAGAAGCTGAATGGTTGAAAAACCTTTTAGCTGATATACCAGTGTGGGGCGGACGGCTAACACCGGTCTCCCTGCACTATGACTCGCAGGCTGCTATTGGTGTTGCAAAGAATAGTGTCTACAATTCAAAAAAGAGACATATTCGAATAAGGCACGCTGCAGTTAGACAACTCCAAGACAATGGAGTGATTGATTTGGACTATGTGAAGTCCGAAAACAATCTTGCTGATCCCTTTACTAAAGGGCTGGCTAGAAGATTAGTCGTTGATACGTCGAGGGGAATGGGGCTTAAGTCCTTAGGTTAAGAGTAAGACTTGACTAGGTCTAAAGCTTCTATTCCTATGGCGTTGTATGATTCATAGCCTTTATGGTGGTGCTTTTGAGACGCACTTGATGGACTTAGGTCCTTAATGACTCATGTGAGAAGTGCTATTAAGAAGCACTTGAGTCACCTACGTAGGTGTAACTATCATTAGACTATGAGAAGTCTTCTGAACACATCTATTAGTACCGAGGTAAACGCATAGCTATATAAGAGCGCGTTGCACTTTGAAACACGGAAAGATCTTAATTCTGAAGGTATATGTGTTGTGGGGGGTATCGACCGAAGCTCAGCTAGGAATTCAAATCGCAAGATATTGTCTCGCTGTAAGTAAGTTGTTTCCTCATTTCACTAAAGTGTCAATTCAAATCGAAAGATATTGATACCTAAGTATCCAATCCTTCCTTTACCCAGGAATTTCTTTCTCTGTCTCTGGCGCCCCTAGTGGGGGATTGTTGGAAAATATAGGGGCTTTTTGCCTTTGGAGTGTTTCCAATTGTCCCACATTGGTGAGGAAAAGGGAGTCTTGTGGGTTTATATGTACCCACCCTCCTTACCATATCACTAGTGGGTCAAGGGAGGCTTTTGTGGAAGCCTTGCGAGGTGCTTAATTCAGCTCGCATACGCGCGCGCGCGCCGTGCCCGTGCCCGAGCCCGGCCCGGCCCGGCCCGGATCCGGATTCGTGATTTGGGATTTGGGATTTGGCAATCGCCTGCGGCGGGCTGTGCCTATCTTTTTGGGCCGCGGTTTTGTCATATGTTTTCTGTTATGGACTTGGACTTGGTAAGTCAAATGCTGTTAGTGGGTTGAGAGCTTAGGTCCTCCATTTACTCAGTTGACTGCTGCGTTTAAGGGAGCAGCTTTGGCTCCACTAAGTCCTCCCGGTTTCTATATAAATAAGAGCCCTTGCTCATCTTTTATATCATCAATCAGAAACATATGACAATCTCATTCTCTCTTCCCCTCTTATAATTTCTGGGTAAAGTAATTATATCTTTCCATAGCTCTTAATCTCGAGTGGGCGGGTTTAAGCGTTGTAGTGTAAATCCTTGGGGGACTACCCGCAACTTCTGATCGCCACCACGGTCGTGCCGAAAAAGTTTTCAAGGTAGTGGCCTTCGTACCACGTCACTACGAATCGGTTATATATTCTGATCTCATCTTCTTTTATTGTTACTGCTTCGTTTTTGCAACAACAATTATTACGTACACGAGGATGGGATAAGCTTTGCAATTTTATGAAATTTCAGAGTTGAGAGTATGGTCTTTGAGCCGCAAATAGAAGTATAAAGAATTTGGATTTCAGATTTTGAGTTTTAGTTCCGTATTGTGTTTAAATTGTCTTTTCCTTTGACCTTGACTCGTGGGTGAGTAGCTTGGAGTTTATACTCTAAGTGTTGAGCACGGTTCTTTAAACCTTGACGATATTGAAATTGAGATTGAGATTGGTTACTGGTATTGAGTTATGAGGCCGTTGTGCCATATTGTGTTTACGGTCCAGAGTGACCCTGGTTATTGAGTTATATTATGAGATTGGAATTGAAATTGAGATGGATATAATGTTTCGCGGTTTATCCGCCAGTTCACTCACCCCTTGTCCTGGTCTTAGGGTCGACGATGAGAATACGATATCTGGTTACTTGGAGTATTATATTATAACACGGAGTGATGAGTAAGACGGAGTAATGAGATGAGACTTGGTTAATTTTAGTGGCGAGAGAGTGTATTATATTGTGGAGTAGCTTTGAGATGAGATTAGTTTATCGAGGAATGTTTTTATTTTTCTCTATGTTTATTTTTATTTTTTACGTGTCTGTGTTTCCACGCCATGACCAAAAACTATGCTGTTTATATTGAGGTATTATCTGTTACTCAGCTTTCCGGCTGACGTATTTTCTCCCTTCGGGGATACTCGTCATGGGGGTAGTCCTTTTTGTCTTCTGATTTTCTTTTCAGGTGACTTCCGCTGCTGCTCAAAAGGATTTTTTTTCAAGTCAAGTTTTTATTTAAAGATTTGTAAAAGTTTTATTTTATTCAGTATAAAGAATTTGTAATTTGTAAGACGAACTTTGTATATTGATTATAATACCTCTCTATTTTGGCTCAATATTGTATATAACTATAAGTTTTTAATTAGCCGAAAATGAGGGGTATTTCAATTGGTATCAGAGCGGGTTCTTTCTTGGTTAGGTATTAGGATCGTCACATCTTGACACCGCCAATTTCAGTTTTAAAACCCTTCCTAAAGTTTTGTGTCACAAATTGTTTTAAATTTTGAGTTTCTAAGTTCGAGGACGAACTTTATTTTTTTTTAAGGAGGGTGGAATGTAATACCACTCAGATTTTTATTTTGTTTTTATTTTCGAAAAAAAAAAGGTTTAATTCGTATCGGAGTTTGGAAAAAAAATTCTAACTCGAGTTTTTACGGAAAGCCTATTAACTATTTCCTCTATTATACGGAGTATATCATAGTCATCTTGTTATTAAACCTAACTATTCCTTCCTATTCTTTCAAACAAGTATGCACAAGCCGTTTCTTTGGTCAGTTATCCTAAGCTATTTGAAATTATGAACCAAACCAATTGATCATCTTTATTCATAAAGCCTAGTGCATGATCTCTTCTTGTTCGGTCATGTGTATAATTCTGGGTCACCATTATCCAATTACTCTTCATCCTATTTTGTTGTTTCTGATTGCTTCGGACCTTTTCGAACCGATTTTAAGGTAACACGATTCTACCGATCCTAATATTCGTATTATTGTTCGGGGTTATGTGTTATATTTGTTAATTGCTATTGACTTATTGGACTAATGTGCTTAAGTTTTAATAGTGATGTACTGCTTTTGTTGTTGTTACTTACCTAATATATTATTAGTTATGGATATATATTTTCTATTTAATAGATTTGTCTTTTGGTGAGATGGGATGTCTTATTCTAAGTGAGAATCTTTGTATATTGAAAACTTTGGCCGTTGTGCTCACATTCGTGTATAAGCAATTGTGTTTGATTGGAATTTAGGAAGAGATTATTATGTGGCTTTAATGGTATATAAACCAAGATTTGTTAAGCATTATTACGTACACGAGCATGGGATAAGCTTTGCAATTTTATGAAATTTTAGAGTTGAGAGTATGGTCTTTGTGCCGCAAATAGAAGTATAAAGAATTGGAATTTCAGATTTTGAGCTTTAGTTCCGTATTGTGTTTAAATTGTCTTTTCCTTTGACCTTGACTCGTGGGTGAGTAGCTTGGAGTTTATACTCTAAGTGTTGAGCACGGATCTTTGAACCTTGACGATATTGAAATTGAAATTGAGATTGGTTACTGGTATTGAGTTATGTGGTCGTTGTGCCATATTGTGTTTACGGTCCAGAGTGACCCTGGTTATTGAGTTATATTATGAGATTAGAATTGAAATTGAGATGGATACATTGTTTCGCGGTTTATCCGCCAGTTCACTCACCCCTTGTCCTGGTCTTAGGGTCGACGATGAGAATACGATATCTGGTTACTTGGAGTATTATATTATAAGACGGAGTAATGAGATGAGACTTGGTTAATTGTAGTGGCGAGAGAGTGTATTATATTGTGGAGTAGCTTTGAGATGTGATTAGTTTATCGAGGAGTGTTTTTATTATTCTCTATGTTTATTTTTATTTTTTACGTGTTTGTGTTTCCACGCCATGACCAAAAACTATGCTGTTTATATTGAGGTATTATATGTTACTGAACTTTCCGGCTGACGTGTTTACTCCCTTCAGGGCTATTCGTCATGGGGGTAGTCCTTTTTGTATTCTGATTTTCTTTTCAGGTGACTTCCGCTGCTGCTCAAACGGATTTGTTTTCAAGTCAAGTTTTTATTTAAAGATTTGTAAAAGTTTTATTTCATTTAGTATATGTAATTTGTAATTTGTTAGACGGACTTTGTATATTGATTATAATACCTCTCTCTTTTGGCTCAGTATTGTATATATCTATAAGTTTTTAATTAGCCGAAAATGAGGGGTGCTTCAATTGGTATCAGAGCGGGTTCTTTCTTGGTTAGGTATTAAGATCGTCACATCTTGACACCGCCAATTTCAGTTTTAAAACCCTTCCTAAAGTTTTGTGTCACAAATTGTTTTAAATTTTGAGTTTCTAAGTTCGAGGACGAACTTTATTTTTTTTTAAGGAGGGTGGAATGTAATACCACTCAGATTTTTATTTTCGAAAAAAAAAGGTTTAATTCGTATCGGAGTTTGGAAAAAAATTTCTAACTCGAGTTTTTACGGAAAGCCCATTAACTATTTCCTCTATTATACGAAGTATATCATAGTCATATTGTTATTAAACCTAACTATTCCTTCCTATTCTTTCAAACAAGTATGCACAAGCCGTTTCTTTGGTCAGTTATCCTAAGCTATTTGAAATTATTAACCAAACCAATTGATCATCTTTATTCGTAAAGCCTGTTGCATGATCTCTTCTTGTTCTGTCATGTGTATAATTCTGGGTCACCATTATCCAATTACTCTTCATCCTATTTTGTTGTTTCTGATTGCTTCGGACCTTTTCGAACCGATTTTAAGGTAACACGATTCTACCGATCCTAATATTCGTATTATTGTTCGGGGTTATATGTTATATTTGTTAATTGCTATTGACTTATTGTACTAATGTGCTTAAGTTTTAATAGTGATGTACTGCTTTTGTTGTTGTTCCTTACCTAATATATTATTAGTTATGGATATATATTTTCTATTTAATAGATTTGTCTTTTGGTGAGATAGGATGACTTATTCTAAGTGAGAATCTTTGTATATTGTAAAGTTTGGCCGTTGTGCTCACATTCGTGTATAAGCAATTGTGTTTGATTGGAATTTAGGCAGAGATTATTATGTGGCTTTAATGTTATATAAACCAAGATTTGTTAAGCATTATTACGTACACGAGGATGGGATAAGCTTTGCAATTTTATGAAATTTTATCGTTGAGAGTATGGTCTTTGTGCCCCAAATAGAAGTATAAAGAATTGGAATTTCAGATTTTGAGTTTTAGTTCCGTATTGTGTTTAAATTGTCTTTTCCTTTGACCTTGACTCGTGGGTGAGTAGCTTGGAGTTTATACTCTAAGTGTTGAGCACGGATCTTTGAACCTTGACGATATTGAAATTGAAATTGAGATTGGTTACTGGTATTGAGTTATGTGGCCGTTGTGCCATATTGTGTTTACGGTCCAGAGTGACCCTGGTTATTGAGTTATATTATGAGATTAGAATTGAAATTGAGATGGATATATTGTTTCGCGGTTTATCCGCTAGTTCACTCACCCCTTGTTCTGGTCTTAGGGTCGACGATGAGAATACGATATCTGGTTACTTGGAGTATTATATTACAAGACGGAGTAATGAGATGAGACTTGGTTAATTGTAGTGGCGAGAGAGTGTATTATAATATTGTGGAGTAGCTTTGAGATGTGATTAGTTTATCGAGGAGTGTTTTTATTATTCTCTATGTTTATTTTTATTTTTTACGTGTCTGTGTTTCCACGCCATGACCAAAAACTATGCTGTTTTTATTGAGGTATTATATGTTACTGAACTTTCCGGCTGACGTCTTTTCTCCCTTCGGGGCTACTCGTCATGGGGGTAGTCCTTTTTGTCCTCTGATTTTCTTTTCAGGTGACTTCCGCTGCTGCTCAAAAGGATTTGTTTTCAAGTCAAGTTTTTATTTAAAGATTTGTTAAAGTTTTATTTCATTCAGTATATGTAATTTGTAATTTGTAAGACGAACTTTGTATATTGATTATAATACCTCTCTCTTTTGGCTCAGTATTGTATATATCTATAAGTTTTTAATTAGCCAAAAATGAGGGGTGCTTCAATTGGTATCAGAGCGGGTTCTTTCTTGGTTAGGTGTTAAGATCGTCACATCTTGACACCGCCAATTTCAGTTTTAAAACCCTTCCTAAAGTTTTGTGTCACAAATTGTTTTAAATTTTGAGTTTCTAAGTTCGAGGACGAACTTTATTTTTTTTAAGGAGGGTGGAATGTAATACCACTCAGATTTTTAATTTGTTTTTATTTTCGAAAAAAAAAGGTTTAATTCGTATCGGAGTTTGGAAAAAAATTTCTAACTCGAGTTTTTACGGAAAGCCCATTAACTATTTCCTCTATTATACGGAGTATATCATAGTCATCTTGTTATTAAACCTAACTATTCCTTCCTATTCTTTCAAACAAGTATGCACAAGCCGTTTCTTTGGGTAGCTATCCTAAGCTATTTGAAATTATGAACCAAACCAATTGACCATCTTTATTCATAAAGCCTGTTGCATGATCTCTTCTTGTTCTGTCATGTGTATAATTCTGGGTCACCATTATTCAATTACCCTTCATCCTATTTTGTTGTTTCTGATTGCTTCAGACGATTTCGAACCGATTTTAAGGTAACACGATTCTACCGATCCTAATATTCGTATTATTGTTCGGGGTTATATGTTATATTTGTTAATTTCTATTGACTTATTGGACTAATGTGCTTAAGTTTTAATAGTGATGTACTGCTTTTGTTGTTGTTACTTACCTAATATATTATTAGTTATGGATATATATTTTCTATTTAATAGATTTGTCTTTTGGTGAGATGGGATGTCTTATTCTAAGTGAGAATCTTTGTATAATGAAAAGTTTGGCCGTTGTGCTCACATTCGTGTATAAGCAATTGTGTTTGATTGGAATTTAGGCAGAGATTATTATGTGGCTTTAATGGTATATAAACCAAGATTTGTTAAGCATTATTACGTACACGAGGATGGGATAAGCTTTGCAGTTTTATGAAATTTCAGAGTTGAGAGTATGGTCTTTGTGCCGCAAATAGAAGTATAAAGAATTGGAATTTCAGATTTTGAGTTTCAGTTCCGTATTGTGTTTAAATTGTCTTTTCCTTTGACCTTGACTCGTGGGTGAGTAGCTTGGAGTTTATACTCTAAGTGTTGAGCACGGTTCTTTGAACCTTGACGATATTGAAATTGAAATTGAGATTGGTTACTGGTATTGAGTTATGTGGTCGTTGTGCCATATTGTGTTTACGGTCCAGAGTGACCCTGGTTATTGAGTTATATTATGAGATTAGAATTGAAATTGAGATGGATAAATTGTTTCGCGGTTTATCCGCCAGTTCACTCACCCCTTGTCCTGGTCTTAGGGTCGACGATGAGAGAATACGATATCAAGTTACTTGGAGTATTATATTATAAGACGGAGTAATGAGATGAGACTTGGTTAATTGTAGTGGCGAGAGAGTGTATTATATTGTGGAGTAGCTTTGAGATGTGATTAGTTTATCGAGGAGTGTTTTTATTATTCTCTATGTTTATTTTTATTTTTTACGTGTCTGTGTTTCCACGCCATGACCAAAAACTATGCTGTTTATATTGAGGTATTATATGTTACTGAACTTTCCGGCTGACGTGTTTTCTCTCTTCGGGGCTACTCGTCATGGGGTAGTCCTTTTGTCTTCGATTTTCTTTTTCAGTGACTTCATTCTTTGCTTCAAAAGGATTTGTTTTCAAGTCCAGTTTTTATTTAAAGATTTGTTAAAGTTTTATTTCATTCAGTATATGTAATTTGTAATTTGTAAGATGGACTTTGTATATTGATTATAATACCTCTCTCTTTTGGCTCAGTATTGTATATATCTATAAGTTTTTAATTAGCCAAAAATGAGGGGTGCTTCAATTGGTATCAGAGCGGGTTCTTTCTTGGTTAGGTGTTAAGATCGTCACATCTTGACACCGCCAATTTCAGTTTTAAAACCCTTCCTAAAGTTTTGTGTCACAAATTGTTTTAAATTTTGAGTTTCAAAGTTCGAGGACGAACTTTATTTTTTTTTAAGGAGGGTGGAATGTAATACCACTCAGATTTTTATTCTGTTTTTATTTTCGAAAAAAAAAGGTTTAATTCGTATCGGAGTTTGGAAAAAAAATTCTAACTCGAGTTTTTACGGAAAGCCCATTAACTATTTCCTCTATTATACGGAGTATATCATAGTCATCATGTTATTAAACCTAACTATTCCTTCCTATTCTTTCAAACAAGTATGCACAAGCCGTTTCTTTGGTCAGTTATCCTAAGCTATTTGAAATTATAAACCAAACCAATTGATCATCTTTATTCATAAAGCTTGTTGCATGATCTCTTCTTGTTCTGTCATGTATATAATTCTGGGTCACCAGTATCCAATTACTCTTCATCCTATTTTGTTGTTTCTGATTGCTTCGGACCTTTTCGAACCGATTTTAAGGTAACACGATTCTACCGATCCTAATATTCGTATTATTGTTAGGGGTTATATGTTATATTTGTTAATTTCTATTGACTTATTGGACTAATGTGCTTAAGTTTTAATAGTGATGTACTGCTTTTGTTGTTGTTACTTACCTAATATATTATTAGTTATGGATATATATTTTCTATTTAATAGATTTGTCTTTTGGTGAGATGGGATGTCTTATTCTAAGTGAGAATCTTTGTATAATGAAAAGTTTGGCCGTTGTGCTCACATTCGTGTATAAGCAATTGTGTTTGATTGGAATTTAGGCAGAGATTATTATGTGGCTTTAATGGTATATAAACCAAGATTTGTTAAGCATTATTACGTACACGAGGATGGGATAAGCTTTGCAGTTTTATGAAATTTCAGAGTTGAGAGTATGGTCTTTGTGCCGCAAATAGAAGTATAAAGAATTGGAATTTCAGATTTTGAGTTTCAGTTCTGTATTGTGTTTAAATTGTCTTTTCCTTTGACCTTGACTCGTGGGTGAGTAGCTTGGAGTTTATACTCTAAGTGTTGAGCACGGTTCTTTGAACCTTGACGATATTGAAATTGAAATTGAGATTGGTTACTGGTATTGAGTTATGTGGCCGTTGTGCCATATTGTGTTTACGGTCCAGAGTGACCCTGGTTATTGAGTTATATTATGAGATTAGAATTGAAATTGAGATGGATAAATTGTTTCGCGGTTTATCCGCCAGTTCACTCACCCCTTGTCCTGGTCTTAGGGTCGACGATGAGAATACGATATCTGGTTACTTGGAGTATTATATTATAAGACGGAGTAATGAGATGAGACTTGGTTAATTGTAGTGGCGAGAGAGTGTATTATATTGTGGAGTAGCTTTGAGATGTGATTAGTTTATCGAGGAGTGTTTTTATTATTCTCTATGTTTATTTTTATTTTTTACGTGTCTGTGTTTCCACGCCATGACCAAAAACTATGCTGTTTATATTGAGGTATTATATGTTACTGAACTTTCCGGCTGACGTGTTTTCTCCCTTCGGCGCTACTCGTCATGGGGGTAGTCCTTTTTGTCTTCTGATTTTCTTTTCAGGTGACTTCCGCTGCTGCTCAAAAGGGTTTGTTTTCAAGTCAAGTTTTTATTTAAAGATTTGTAAAAGTTTTATTTCATTCAGTATATGTAATTTGTAATTTGTAAGACGGACTTTGTATATTGATTATAATACCTCTCTCTTTTGGCTCAGTATTGTATATATCTATAAGTTTTTAATTAGCCGAAAATGAGGGGTGCTTCAATTGGTATCAGAGCGGGTTCTTTCTTGGTTAGGTGTTAAGATCGTCACATCTTGACACCGCCAATTTCAGTTTTAAAACCCTTCCTAAAGTTTTGTGTCACAAATTGTTTTAAATTTTGAGTTTCTAAGTTCGAGGACGAACTTTATTTTTTTTTAAGGAGGGTGGAATGTAATACCACTCAGATTTTTATTTTGTTTTTATTTTCGAAAAAAAAAGGTTTAATTCGTATCGGAGTTTGGAAAAAAAATTCTAACTCGAGTTTTTACGGAAAGCCCATTAACTATTTCCTCTATTATACGGAGTATATCATAGTCATCTTGTTATTAAACCTAACTATTCCTTCCTATTCTTTCAAACAAGTATGCACAAGCCGTTTCTTTGGTCAGTTATCCTAAGCTATTTGAAATTATGAACCAAACCTATTGATCATCTTTATTCATAAAGCCTGTTGCATGATCTCTTCTTATTCTGTCATGTGTATAATTCTGGGTCACCATTATCCAATTACTCTTCATCCTATTTTGTTGTTTCTGATTGCTTCGGACCTTTTCGAACCGATTTTAAGGTAACACGATTCTACCGATCCAAATATTCGTATTATTGTTCGGGGTTATATGTTATATTTGTTAATTGCTATTGACTTATTGGACTAATGTGCTTAAGTTTTAATAGTGATGTACTGCTTTTGTTGTTGTTACTTACCTAATATATTATTAGTTATGGATATATATTTTCTATTTAATAGATTTGTCTTTTGGTGAGATGGGATGACTTATTCTAAGTGAGAATCTTTGTATATTGAAAAGTTTGGCCGTTGTGCTCACATTCGTGTATAAGCAATTGTGTTTGATTGGAATTTAGGCAGAGATTATTATGTGGCTTTAATGGTATATAAACCAAGATTTGTTAAGCTTTATTACGTACACGAGGATGGGATAAGCTTTGCAATTTTATGAAATTTTAGAGTTGAGAGTATGGTCTTTGTGCCCCAAATAGAAGTATAAAGAATTGGAATTTCAGATTTTGAGTTTTAGTTCCGTATTGTGTTTAAATTGTCTTTTCCTTTGACCTTGACTCGTGGGTGAGTAGCTTGGAGTTTATACTCTAAGTGTTGAGCACGGATCTTTGAACCTTGACGATATTGAAATTGAAATTGAGATTGGTTACTGGTATTGAGTTATGTGGCCATTGTGCCATATTGTGTTTACGGTCCAGAGTGACCCTGGTTATTGAGTTATATTATGAGATTAGAATTGAAATTGAGATGGATATATTGTTTCGCGGTTTATCCGCCAGTTCACTCACCCCTTGTTCTGGTCTTAGGGTCGACGATGAGAATACGATATCTGGTTACTTGGAGTATTATATTATAAGACGGAGTAATGAGATGAGACTTGGTTAATTGTAGTGGCGAGAGAGTGTATTATAATATTGTGGAGTAGCTTTGAGATGTGATTAGTTTATCGAGGAGTGTTTTTATTATTCTCTATGTTTATTTTTATTTTTTACGTGTCTGTGTTTCCACGCCATGACCAAAAACTATGCTGTTTATATTGAGGTATTATATGTTACTGAACTTTCCGGCTGACCTGTTTTCTCCCTTCGGGGCTACTCGTCATGGGGGTAGTCCTTTTTGTCTTCTGATTTTCTTTTCAGGTGACTTCCGCTGCTGCTCAAAAGGATTTGTTTTCAAGTCAAGTTTTTATTTAAAGATTTGTAAAAGTTTTATTTCATTCAGTATAAGTAATTTGTAATTTGTAAGACGGACTTTGTATATTGATTATAATACCTCTCTCTTTTGGCTCAGTATTGTATATATCTATAAGTTTTTAATTAGCCTAAAATGAGGGGTGCTTCAATTGGTATCAGAGTGGGTTCTTTCTTGGTTAGGTGTTAAGATCGTCACATCTTGATACCGCCAATTTCAGTTTTAAAACCCTTCCTAAAGTTTTGTGTCACAAATTGTTTTAAATCTTGAGTTTCTAAGTTCGAGGACGAACTTTATTTTTTTTAAGGAGGGTTGAAATGTAATACCACTCAGATTTTTAATTTGTTTTTATTTTCGAAAAAAAAAGGTTTAATTCGTATCGGAGTTTGGAAAAAAAAATTCTAACTCGAGTTTTTACGGAAAGCCCATTAACTATTTCCTCTATTATACGGAGTATATCATAGTCATCATGTCATTAAACCTAACTATTCCTTCCTATTCTTTCAAACAAGTATGCACAAGCCGTTTCTTTGGGTAGTTATCCTAAGCTATTTGAAATTATGAACCAAACCAATTGATCATCTTTATTCATAAAGCCTGTTGCATGATCTCTTCTTGTTCTGTCATGTGTATAATTCTGGGTCACCATTATTCAATTACCCTTCATCCTATTTTGTTGTTTCTGATTGCTTCAGACCATTTCGAACCGATTTTAAGGTAACACGATTCTACCGATCCTAATATTCGTATTATTGTTCGGGGTTATATGTTATATTTGTTAATTTCTATTGACTTATTGGACTAATGTGCTTAAGTTTTAATAGTGATGTACTGCTTTTGTTGTTGTTACTTACCTAATATATTATTAGTTATGGATATATATTTTCTATTTAATAGATTTGTCTTTTGGTGAGATGGGATGTCTTATTCTAAGTGAGAATCTTTGTATAATGAAAAGTTTGGCCGTTGTGCTCACATTCGTGTATAAGCAATTGTGTTTGATTGGAATTTAGGCAGAGATTATTATGTGGCTTTAATGGTATATAAACCAAGATTTGTTAAGCATTATTACGTACACGAGGATGGGATAAGCTTTGCAGTTTTATGAAATTTCAGAGTTGAGAGTATGGTCTTTGTGCCGCAAATAGAAGTATAAAGAATTGGAATTTCAGATTTTGAGTTTCAGTTCCGTATTGTGTTTAAATTGTCTTTTCCTTTGACCTTGACTCGTGGGTGAGTAGCTTGGAGTTTATACTCTAAGTGTTGAGCACGGTTCTTTGAAGCTTGACGATATTGAAATTGAGATTGAGATTGGTTACTGGTATTGAGTTATGAGGCCGTTGTGCCATATTGTGTTTACGGTCCAGAGTGACCCTGGTTATTGAGTTATATTATGAGATTGGAATTGAAATTGAGATGGATATATTGTTTTGCGGTTTATCCGCCAGTTCACTCACCCCTTGTCCTGGCCTTAGGGTCAACGATGAGAATACGATATCTGGTTACTTGGAGTATTATATTATAAGATGGAGTGATGAGTAAGACGGAGTAATGAGATGAGACTTGGTTAATTGTAGTGGCGAGAGAGTGTATTATATTGTGGAGTAGCTTTGAGATGAGATTAGTTTATCGAGGAGTGTATTTATTATTCTCTATGTTTATTTTTATTTTTTATGTGTCTGTGTTTCCACGCCATGACCAAAAACTATGCTGTTTATATTGAGGTATTATCTATTACTCAGCTTTCTGGCTGACGTGTTTTCTCCCTTCGGTGCTACTCGTCATGGGGGTAGTCCTTTTTGTCTTCTAATTTTCTTTTCAGGTGACTTCCGTTGCTGCTCAAAAGTATTTGTTTTCAAGTCAAGTTTTTATTTAAAGATTTGTAAAAGTTTTATTTCGTTCAATATAAAGAATTTGTAATTTGTAAGACGGACTTTGTATATTGATTATAATACCTCTCTATTTTGGCTCAGTATTGTATATAACTATAAGTTTTTAATTAGCCGAAAATTAGGGGTGTTACACCGGACAATGAGTTGGAAGAGCTAATTGACGATATCCCTGTTGAATACCGTCCTGCTACTCGATCGAGTAAAATTCTTGTTCGATCAAGTGAACTAGCCTCTCCCATTACTCGATTGAGTATAATTCCAACTCGATCGAGAGGTGCCCAATTAACAGATTTCGACCGAGGAGCTAATTCTTCTCGATCGAACACTTTGGGAGAAAAAGTTACTTGATCGAGTGATTCTGGGACTCGATCGACAGAACCAGAAATTCAAGAACTCAATCGAGAGGTTCAAACACCTCGATCGAGTGATTCCTATGATAAAACCATTCGATCGAGTGAAGAAACTGCTCGATCGAATGCCAGAACCAGTGGAGCTTCAATTTTAATATCTAATTCCGCTACCGTGTCATCTTCCCCTGTCGTGAAGACGTCACGTGCTGAAGGACGCTAAAGTTGAGCGACAGTACGGTAAGTTTGTGGACGTTGTCAAGAACCTCCAGGTAACTCTCCCTTTTACTGAACTTATTACCCAGGTACCTACTTACGCTAAATTTATGAAAGATATTGTGACGCGTAAGAGAGAGCTAAGTGAATTTGAGACTGTTGCTTTTATGGAAGAGTCTAGTAATTTACTTTTAATAAATAAGGCTCCACCTTAAATGAAAGACCCAGGTAGTTTCTCTATTACCTGTATTATAGGCAATGAAGTAATAGATAAGGCTCTTTGTGATTTAGGAGCCAGTGTCAGTGTCATGCCTCTGTCTGTCTGCAAGAAATTGAACATGGGTCACCTTAAAATGACTAATATTACATTACATATGGCTGATAGATCTGTAAGACGACCCTTGGGTGTCTTAGAGGACGTGCCTGTGAAAGTAGGAAAGCTCTTTATACTAGTGGACTTTATTGTTTTAAACATAGCCGAGGATACCCGGACCCTAATTATACTAGGAAGACCATTCTTATGTACAGCTGGGGCCATTATTGATGTCAAACAAGGGCATTTGACTCTTGCAGTGGGGGATGACGCAATTACTTTCAGTCTGCCTAGTACTTTGGCTCGGCCAATGATAGAGGATACATGTTATTTTGTTGATATTATTGACGAGTCTGTCTATGACTTCTGGTCGAGTTCTTTTATAAAGGATCTACTAGAAGCCCTAATGCTTTTGGATGAGTGTGCAGATCACCCAGATATATAACAATGACGCTGTGTTGGAATTGCTTAAAGCTGCTTTAGATGAGCGTGAACTCATCGACGCTGAAGGAGAGAAAGTGGAACAGATGATCAGTACTCTTTGCGCCATAGAGCTAAAGGTACCTGAGCATAAGCCTCTTCCCTCTCATCTTAAATATGCTTTCTTAGATGATACCGAGCAATATCCAGTCATTGTTAGTGCTAAACTTGATGATGATCACCTGACTGCTTTGTTAGTTGTGCTTAAGAAAAACAGGAAGGCTATGGGTTATTCGTTGGATGACATCAAGGGGATTAGTCCTGATATTTGTATGCACAGGATTGAGCTGGAGGAAGATCACAAACCTTGCAGACAGGGCCAGCGCCGGCTGAACCAAAAGATGCAAGATGTTGTGATGGCTGAGGTAATGAAGCTGCTTGGCGCAGGTATAATCTATTCTGTTGGTCATTCTAAGTGGGTGAGTCCAGTTCAGGTGGTTCCTAAGAAAGGAGGGACTATTGTGGTCACGAATGACAAAAACGAGTTAATACCTACACGAGTAGTGACTGGCTGGCGGATGTGTATAGATTACAGACAGTTGAACGCCGCCACAAAGAAAGATCACTTTCCCCTTCCTTTCATTGATCAAATGGTATAAAGGTTAGCTTCTCATAAGTTTTTCTGTTATCTAGATGGGTACTCTGGGTTCTTTCAGATCCCTATTCATCCGGATGATCAGGAAAAGACTACTTTTACTTGTCCTCAGGGCGTTTTTGCGTATCGCTGGATGCCTTTTGGTTTGTGTAATGCCCCTGCCACCTTTCAAAGGTGCATGATGGGGATATTCTCTGAGTAAATTGAGTCTATTATGGAAGTCTTTATGGACGATTTCAGTGTCTATGGAAGTGATTTTGCTAACTGTCTGTCTAACCTTGATAAAGTGTTGCAGCGCTACATTGAGGTTAACCTTGTGCTTAACTAGGAGAAGTGCCACTTTATGGTCAACGAGGGAGTTGTCTTAGGGCACTTAGTTTCTGATAGGGGTATTGAGGTTGACAAAGCAAAGGTGCAGGTGATTCGGCAATTACCTCCTCCTGTTAATGTCAAGGGAGTGAGGAGTTTCCTTGGTCATGCTGGCTTTTATCGCCGGTTTATCAAGGACTTTTCAAAAATTGCTAAACCACTTACACAGCTGCTGCTTAAGGACGCCCCTTTTGTATTTACTGATGAGTGTCTTTCTGCTTTTAACGGGTTAAAGCAGGCCTCGATTTCGGCGCAGATTATACAGCTTCCCGACTGGGATTTGCTGTTTGAGATCATGTGTGATGCTAGTGACTATGCACTAGGAGCGGTGCTAGGCCAAAGGAAAGACAAAGCTTTGAATGCAATTTACTATGCGAGCCGAACTCTGGATGAGGCTCAAGTGAAGTACACCACTACCGAGAAAGAGCTGCTAGCTGTGGTTTATGCTTTAGAAAATTTTCGTTCTTATTTGATAGGGTCAGAAGTTACTGTTTTTACTAACCATGCAGCACTGAGACACCTTCTTGCTAAGAAGGAAGCTAAACCACGGCTATTGAGATGGATACTCCTTCTTTAGGAGTTTGATTTGCAGATAAAAGATAAGAAAGGTCTTTGAACGCCGTAGTGATCATCTATCAAGACTCACACAAAGAAGAGAGGGAGAAGATTCTTTACCTATTGATGATTCTTTTCCTGACGACTCTTTGTTTGATGTTTTGTCTTTTATTAACCAAGATCCTTGGTATGCAGATTTAGCTAACTACGTTGTCAGTGGCACGCTGCCGCCTGACCTTTCTCATCAGTAGAGGAAGCGTTTTCTGTATAACGCTAAGCAGTACTTATGGGATGACCCTTATTTATTTAAGGAGTGTGCAGACGGTCTCTACAGACGGTGTATTCCACGGTGGGAGACCAAAGTTATCTTGGAAGGCTGTCACTCATCCTCCTATGGTGGTCACCACGGTCCATCGCGTACCGTGGCTAAGGTACTTCAGTCTAGTTTCTACTGGCCCACTTTGTTTGCTGATGCTAAAGCTTTTGTCTCGGCTTTATTATAAACATCCTACAACTCGTTTGCATTTGACATTTTTGCTATAAGTATTAGTTGCTGCATTAAATTGGTTTAAGTGGACAATTTGTAGCTAGCTCTGAGTTTTCTTTTCTGTTCCATTAGTTTTGCATATAGTTTGCTTGGGGATAAGCAAAGTTTGGTTTGGGGAAGTTTGATGCGTGCATATTATATATACTTTTTGTACCATATTTGCACGCATCTCTATCCATATTTAGTGGTGTTTAGCTACAAATGTCCCCCAAATAGTCTACTTTGGTTTGTCTTGTATTATTTGCAGGTATGAACCGGAGAGGAGCATAATAAAGCCTAAAACATGTCCCTATGCGTGTATTTAGAAGATGAGTTGAGTCGGAGCTAGGAAACTACTATTTTGAGTTGCGGAAAGAAGTAAGGTAGCTAGGCGAGCAAAGGAAGAACTTCAATTTACTAATGCCTACTTTGGAGAGCCATATATTAAGTTCTACAACAGATTTTTAGGTGCTTCCAATTGGAGATGAAACTTGTCCTCTTAGCTTTCCAACGCCACCGGAAACACCCTGTTTGCCTAAGTAACGAAGAAATGGCAGCCGTTTGAAGTTCAGTGCGCGAAGCAGGAATTATGCGCTGGAAAATACTCGATCGAGTAGATAGTGTTCGATCGAGTAGTTTAAAGTCCTCGATCTAATAGCTTATTTTAGATAGTGTTTGATCAAGTAGGTTTTCTACTCGATCGAGAGGTTTTGCTATATTTTACTCGATCGAGAGGTTTTAACCCACTCGATCGAGTAGTTTTCTATTTGTCGCAAGGTTTTAATGTCGTTTAGGTTAATAATTGTCTTTCCTATAAATAGGAAAGACGTCATTAGGTCTAAACTCTCTTCTTTTCTCCTTTTTGCTCCCTTTTCTCTGTTGGACGCTGCTTCTCCCTATTTTTCCGGATCTTAAGTTGTAATTCCCCCTTTTACTCTCTTTACTCTCTTTAATTCTCTTTAATTTGCAATGTTTGTTTCTTCTTCATCTCTTGTTCTTGCTTTGTTCATTATTATGCATAGCTAAATATCCTGCTAGGATTTAGGAGATTCGATGATTTATTGTTAGTTGCTAATTAGGTTACAGATCTTTCGTTGTTATCATGTCTTTGTTGTTAATCATTGCAATTAACTGTAAATAGCTACTTGAATCGATGCACTTAGCTAATTAACCTTGGTAAGCCTTGACCTAGACTGGAAGGTTGGAAGGGGTGAGACCTGCAGTGAACATTATGATGCTTTAGTGAGGGCGGAAGCTAAGCTAATAGTATTTTAGGGTGAATGGAGATCAACCCTACTTACCGCTGACTTCTGTTAGTAGTACTTAGGTATTTTTTTTTTTGGTACTAAACGACGGTATCAAATTTTGGCGCCGTTGCCGGGGAAGAGCTGCTAGCTGTGGTTTATGCTTTAGAAAAATTTCGTTCTTATTTGATAGGGTCAGAAGTTACTGTTTTTAATGACCATGCAGCGCTGAGACACCTTCTTGCTAAGAAGGAAGCTAAACCACGGCTGTTGAGATGGATACTCCTTCTTCAAGAGTTTGATTTGCAGATAAAAGATAAGAAAGGTGCTGAGAACGTTGTAGCTGATCATCTATCAAGACTGTCACAGCAAGAGGGAGAAGATTCATTATGTAGGAAATATCGGTATATTTCATCAAGAAAATTTCGGATTATAACGAAATTATGAGATATGAAATTACGTGTCATAAACGAATTGCATAAACAAAAGAATAGAGATTAGAATTGACCTTCGGTCCTAGCAATTTGGCCTAAAAACAAATATCGAGATCAATATTCTCCTAATCGTTGCACCCAAGATGCTCCGAGAAATGCCCTTTTTCTTGCTAGAAAGAGAACCCTAATTTCTAATATTTTTCGGGTTTTGAGTGATGAGAGTATTAGGTCAAAAATCAAGTGAGAAAAATGATTCCCCTCTCTCCCTTTTAACCGTGTAAAAGGAGTAAAAAGGAAAGATATTTTTCTTCTTTTTCTCTTCCTTAAACCGAGTAACCAACAACCAAAATAAGGATAAAATCTTTTTAATTTCGGTTATTGTCAAATTGTATAATATGTGTATATTTATCAATTGTCATTTATGTCGTCACGTATTTAATAAGTCCACACACAACAGTTTGTAGTCGATTTATTAATACCGGTCTGTAATTATTTATTATGACAATTTCGTATAATATATACATTAACTATAAATATCGCATATTTATAATTTGCTAATTAAATATAACCGTTTACGGTTAATTACGAATTAACATCTTAATTCGTTTAAGCTAACATTATATACATTAATTAAATATAACAGTTTATATTCAATTTACGAATTAACAATTAATTCGTCTCAGCTGATATTATTTAATTGTATTAAATAATCGACTCATCATCACATTAACTAACCTTTTAGTCAAATACATGGACTAACCTTTTAGTCATATAAGGCATCAATGTGATTATATTTTCATATAATCACATCTCTCGAAAACATCCTTTAGGTGTAACTTTTAGGGACCAGTTGATCACCGCCATCAGTATGATAATAACGTCAAACTTCTAGCAAGCCAACCGTTATTAGTAAACGTTAATCAACTGATAAAATACTAAGTATACCCTGTGAATCTATAAGAGATTTATACACGTTATCACACTAACTGTGGAGGACACTAGCTCCAACAAACTCTCACTTGTCCTCACAAGTGTATGTGCGATAACCGATTCTCATATCCTTAATTTCTCCCACTCAATGTAAAACAATTTGCAAAATCCTTATTCACAAAGGTCGTATTTTACAAGTGATCAATATCAAGAGTGGTTTTCCCGACTAGAGAGTAACTTAACTGATAAACGAATCATCATTCGAGCATGGCCATGCATTTCAGTTACAACTCCTCGAGTGGCCCTGAGAAATGACTAATCCTGATAAAGGTTGGATATTTTCTTCAACTCGAATCCTGCAGATACAAGCACAGTATGAAATGACCAAGTAAAAATCTGCTTAGCCTCCTGTTACGGTCGACCATGAGAAAGAAACCAAAGTCACCCAAAAACTGCCTTGATCTCAAGAGACAGTCGATAGTCAAAAGAATCGACTCTAGGAACACAATGGACGTCCAATCCATGACCTGGCACCGAATGTTTTTAAACATTTAGGACTCCATTACGTTGTCATAATGTCCTACGAGGTATCGTTATAACTCGCATCTGTGATCGATCAGCCAACCGTTTGACTTATGGCTCGTTGAACCCACCATCAATCAACTTCACAATATAATAGCCATAGTTATCAGCTCATGTAGGCGATTATGGACCAAAACAAATGTAATTCAGTTCACTTTGTGGCGTTCAATGTTGTCGTACAATCCACATGAAAAACAAAATATGAAAATAATACGATGAAGTTATAGATAGCATATGAAAAGGAAAATGTATCGAATCCATAATCAACTACTACAACTCAGGAACACGTTTAATTCCCATGGAAATAACGTGCCCTTCATGCTTATCATATTTCAATGGTTTAGTGAGAGGATCCACGATGTTGTCATCCGAAGCAATCTTGTCAATCACTATCTCCTCTTGCTCCACGTAATCACGGATCAGGTGAGCCTTCCGATGTACATGTCTAGACTTGTTGCTAGACTTAGGCTCCTTAGCCTCGAAGATGTCACCTCTATTGTCACAATATATGGTGATTAGGTCATTCGAACTAGGAAATATGGTTATTCCTTGTAAGAATTGACGCATCCATATAGCTTCCTTTGTTTCCGCGGCGGCATAGTACTCGGATTCAGTAGTAGAATCTGCTACAACTTCCTGTTTGGAACTTTTCCAGCTGACCGCAGAACCATTAAGAGTAAAAACGAATCCAGACTGAGATTTTGATTCATCTCGATCTGTTTGGAAGCTAGCATCTGCGTAACCGATTGCACATAGCTTAGTATCTCCTCCATAAGTCAATGCCCAATCCTTAGTTCTCCGTAGGTACTTAAGGATGTTTTTAATAGCCATCCAGTGTGTTTCACCTAGATTGTTTTGGTACCGACTCGTCATACTCAATGCATATGCCACGTCTGGACGTGTGCATATCATGGCATACATGATTGATTCTATGGCTGATGCATAAGGAACGCGGCTCATGCGTTCAACCCTTTCCGGTGTCTTGGGTGACTGAGACTTGCTCAAATGCATCCCAGAAGTCATTGGAAGGTTCCCCTTCTTGGAGTTGGTCATGCTGAACCTTTCACGAATCTTATCTAAATAAGACTCCTGACTCAGTGATAACATCCGTCGTGATCTATCTCGATAGATACGGATTCGCAATATGCGTTGTGCCTCACCCAGATCTTTCATCTGGAAATGGTTCTTCAACCATCCTTTTACCGAAGATAAGAGAGGAATGTCATTCCCAATTAAGAGTATGTCATCGACATACAATATCAAGAAAACAATCTTCCTCCCACTCGACTTGACATATAAGCATGGTTCCTCGACCGATCGAGTGAAACCATACTCTTTTATCACCTGGTCGAAACCATGATTCCAACTCCGAGAAGCTTGCTTAAGTCCATAAATGAAACGTTTAAGCTTGCACACTTTCTTAGGATTTTCAGGATCTATGAAACTTTCGGGTTGTACCATGTACAATTCCTCCTCCAAATAACCGTTTAAGAAGGCGGTTTTCACATCCATCTGCCAAATTTCATAGTCATGAAAAGCGGCAATCGCTAAGATTATCCGAATGGAACGCAGCATAACTACGGGTGCAAAAATTTCATCATAATGCAATCCGTGCACTTGAGTGAAACCTTTTGCCACTAGTCGTGCCATATAGGTATCTGGTTGCCCGTATACAGAATGCTTTATTTTGTAAAGCCATTTGCATTGAAGAGGTCGTACCTTGTTAGGTAAATCAACAAGATCCCATACGTCATTCTCATACATGGAGTCCATCTCGGATTGCATGGCTTCAAGCCATAGCTTAGAGTCGGAACAGGTTATGGCACCTTTATAGGTAGCGGGTTCATTACTCTCTAGGAGCAAAACGTCATTTTCCTTGACTATACCAATGTATCTGTCTGGAGGATTAGAGACTCTACCCGACCTCCTAGGTTCCTGAAGAATATTAACCGTATCATTAGTTGAAGGAACATCTTCCTCCATCTGTTCTTCGGTTGTTGGTTTTTGAATCTCCGACAGCTCGAAGGTTCTATTACTTTACTTGTTCTCGAGAAATTCTTTCTCTAAGAACTTTGCACTAGCCGCAACAAAAACTCGATGTTCGGTAGGCGAATAGAAGTAATGACCAAACATTCCTTTTAGATAACCAATAAAGTATGTCTTGACCGATTGCGGGCCGAGCTTTTCCTCGTGTCTCCACTTGACATAAGCCTCGCAGCCCCAAACTCGAATAAAGGACAAGTTAGGGACCGTTCCCTTCCATATTTCATACGGAGTCTTGTCGACAGCTTTAGACGGACTTCGATTAAGTATAAGAGCAGCTGACAAAAGAGCAAAACCTCATAATGAATCAGGTACTACCGTGTGACTCATCATGGATCGAACCATATCAAGTAGTGTTCGATTTCTCCGTTCGGACACACCATTTAATTGAGGTGTTCCAGGTGGAGTTAACTGTAAAACTATTCCACAGTCTTTAAGGTGTTGATCAAACTCATTTGAAAGATATTCGCCACCACGATCTGAACGGAGTGCTTTAACCTCTCTTCCCAGTTGGTTCTCAACCTTATTCTGGTATTCCTTGAATTTTTCAAATGACTCACTTTTATGCTTCATTAAGTAGACATATTCGTATCTACTCAAATCATCCGTGAAATTGATAAAATATCTATAGTCGTCTCTTGCGGTGATTGACATAGGTCCATATACATCAGTATGTATGAGTCCTAATAGGTCATTAACGCGCATTCCAACACTTTTGAAGGAAATTCGAGTCATTTTGCCGATAAGACATGATTCACACGTGCCAAATGATGAGAAATCAAATGTGGGGATAGTCTCATTCTCAATGAGTTTCTTTACACGTTTTTCATTTATGTGTCCCATTCGACAATGTCATAGATAAGTTTGATCTTTGTCACCAACCTTTAATTTCTTATTATTCACATGTAATATATCTGTGGTTTGATCTAAGATATAAATTCCATTCATGGAAACTGCTTTGCCATAAAACATTTCATTAAAAGAGAAAATACAGCTATTGTCCTTTATTGAAAATGAAAAACCGTCTTTATCAAGTACGGAAACAGATATAATATTCTTAAATAAACTGGGTACATAGTAACAGTTATATAAATATAACTCAAAACCACTCGGGAGCTGGATTACGTATGTTCCCTTTGAGACTGCAGCAACTCTTGCTCCATTCCCGACTCGCAGGTCCACAACACCCTTTGCGAGGGGTGTGATGTTTTTTAGGCCCTGCAAATGATTACACAGATGAGAACCACAACCAGTATCAAGTACCCAAGTTCCGAAACTTGCATGGTTAATCTCAATCATATGAATATAAGATGACATACAACCAGGAGTGACGCGACCTGCTTTTATGTCCTCACGGTACACGGGACAGTTCTGTTAGGTTCATATACCTATTATTAGACTCCTCTAATAGTGAACAAATTAACTTGTTAATTATATGTTCTTTAGATCTAGTGCATGCATAACTAAATGAAAGATTTATAAGAAAAACAATGTTCCTTACATTGTTAAATGGTTCGAAAATATGGGCACAAGTAAGGTCACCTTCCTTCACTTGTTCTTGAGCTAAATATGATGGATGATCCTCCTAAGACTCCAAGTATAGAAGCCACTCCAATAAATTGCACCCAAGATTAATCCCAAAAATTCCTACTAATATTAACTAGATATGTAGTAGAAATGTAACCTTAATAATACTAATATTTCTATTATTACTACTTCTAGTAATATATTGAGTGTATTAGTATTTTTAGAGAGTTTTGTTACTTTGAATGTGAGGAAGAATTAGGCAAAAGAAGTAAAAACTAGAGCATCTAAAAAATGAGCAACAAGTGCTCATTTAAAGAGCACCAAAACCGGTTGGTGTAGCATATGGGAGAATCTTTTCCATTTTGTTTTTACTCATTTGTAAAGTATAGGTAGAGTAGTGTAAGAATAGGTATGTTTAAAGCTAGTATGTAGTGTCACTATCATGCTTTAATCAAAAACCAACAAAGACAAAAGAGCATCTTTTGCTCTTCCATTTGGCCGAAATATTGGACCCATTTTGGTCCATTTTTGCCTTGTGTCATTTGTCCCACAAATGCTTATAAGTCATATGTTTAGCTATCTTACATAATTAATTATTAATGTAATCATTTAACACTTAAATATTACAATTAATAATATAATATACACTCCACTTTTTGAGTAGTATACTACCATTATATCAACATATAATGGGTCCCATAATTACTAGTTAGTTAAAACTACAACTTCTTGTAACTTTAAATAACTAATTACCTCTACCTCAAAACTTATATAATTGTTGGAATATGTGTCCTCCAACAATAATGCGATCACGACTGTTGATCATAATGATCACATGTTTAAATCTCATTATAAAGAATACAATTGGGAAGTAATATTGTTACTGTCAACTGGTCAACATATATCGGTAATGATTGGCTGACTAGAGTTTGACATTACTGTCGTGCGACGGTGATGATCGATTGACCCCTAGGTCATACCTATAGGGCAACACTCTTAATTGATTATTTAATTAATCGTATAATGTTACGAGTTAATTAAATTATTTGAAAATTGACGGACGATTTTGGAAGTAAAATTTACGTATCATATTAAAATGTGATTAAATGAGATACGGTCTGAGTAATTAAATCGTATCATTACTCGGATGAAATTATTGTTTACAGAAACAATTGAATTTGAATGAATTATTATGAATACGATTTATAAATTGGTAAATATTTTGGTACAAGTAATTATGAAATTACTAAGTCAATTTTGTATGTGACGTATTTTAATAATACGTTGATTTTTAATATGTTAAAAATACATAACAAATTTATGTTACATGTGACATGTTACATATTGAGAAATTGACAAAAATAATATGGACTCCATATTATGATTGTACCGAAATTAAAGGGGTATTAGGTTAATATTGTGTTGTTTAATTTATTAGTAAACACAATGATTACCTAATTGTCTAGCCATGCAACCCTATTAAACATTGTTAAGAGCAACAATTGCATGCATTGGCTCACCCAAAAGCCCCCCTTCCACCCGGTTTTGAGAAGACAAAAACCATCATGGTTTTCTCATATTTTTACCTAATAATATACAAAAATGTTGTGTGTCACTAATTCATTCTAACAATCATCCAAAATAAGAATTCTTGAGAGAAAAATAATTCTCTTCTTCTTCTCTCTATAAACCGAAAATATTAAGTGTATTATAATATTTTTGGGTCAATTTTTACTAGATTAATATTGTACTAGTTCTCATAATATTAATCTTAATTAAGAGAAAGTTTTGGGTATTAAGCTTAGGGAGAGGTCCTATACTTGGATCTTGGTTCTTCCACTAAAGGAAAGCTCAAGAACAAAAGAAAAGGAGATTTCTTTTGTGCCCATAAAACCGAAACATCCAATGTAAGAACATGATTTCTCCTCTATTTTACTCGCTTGTTTGCATGCATAAAATCCATATTTAATTTTATGACAAATTAAATTAAATCATATATGAATATGTAAGTCTTTAGATCTACTTTTCCTTCAATAATACCTCAACTAATTTAGTAATTTAACACTTAATTACTAAATTAAATCTTATTTAATCACATTACAATAAGACGTAAAATTGCACTCTCATAATTAAGGAATTAATTAATCTGTATCACATACAATTAATTAAATAACTATTTGGGCCTCATCCTATAGGTGTGATCTAAAGGGATCAACTGACTACCACCGTCACACGACAGTAATGTCAAACTCTAGTTAGCCAATCATTACTGATTATTGACGGTTAGTCGACTATATAAAGAATCATCCCTCACGTATTCTTAGTATGAGATTTAATAATGATATTTAAATCATGTGATCGCACTATTGTTGAGGACACATTTCCCAACAATCTCCCACTTGTCCTCGACAAGTGTGCGTCACCAATTCTCTTGTCCTATTACAATCTCCCACTCAATGCAAGGTGTCTTGCTGGTCGTACTTACATTTGATCATATCTTGAGTGGTTTTCTCGATCTGGAGATTAACTGTCTGACCGGAATTATCTATCAGAGATACCTTCCGAGCATGGCCACGCATTTCCAGTTAACTACTCCTCGAGTGGCCTTGAGATTTCAAACAACCCTGACAAGGGGTGGATAATTCCTATCGCCCTATTCCCTTTGTTCAGCCACAGTCCATCATAACCCAAAATATACCCAGTTTGACCTCATTTACGAAATCGTAGAGTATAAATCAAAGCTAATCAAAAGTTGTGCCAACTTGGGCGAATAGTCTCTAGTCAAAAGAATTGACTCATAAGAATACTATAGTAGCTCTTGCCACGACCAGGCTTTATGAATTACCAGAACTCTATAAGCGATCAACTTTGCCCCGAAATGTCCCATACGTGCCTATATGATCGACTAGTCATCCCATATGACTCTATGGCACTTGAACTTGCCATCAATCGCATCACACTCTAGTCACTTCGAGACGTCACCTCATATAAGTAACTAGGGGCAGATACCATGTCAATCCAGTTCACTTTAATGGGGTTCAATTTGTCTCTACAACTCATTTGGATACGACAAGGTAGCATATGAGTTTAATGAAACTCAAACGATAAATGTGATTATCACATATGAATAGTCAACACACTATTACTACTTCATAGTCTATAATCTTTAGTGTATTATAAACACTAGTTTATGAGCAATAAAAGCTTGGAAAGTAGATATACCCGATATCCATATATTCCAACTTTATCAATTGCTTTTTCCTTCAATTCGATGTTATCTCTAATAAATTGAATTTATCTAAGTATATGTCTAGACTGCTTACTAGACTTGGGCTCTTTAACTTGAAAGATGCTCCCACTGTTATCGCATAACTTGTGACAAAATCATTTGTAGAGTGATTCACCCTTAATCCCTTCATTGACGATTTTATCACAATTTACTTGGATTCCTTTTGTAAAATTTGCAATGCACGAAACTAAAACACCTTTTTTAGTCTCTTGCTTCTTAGTTAATAGGTCACCCTAGGATTTCAACAAATCCCTTTTGAGTTTGAAAACTAAAGTTTGTGCAACACTTTAACACCTAACTTAGTTTGTCATCCAAACATGTGAACGAATCCTTAATTCTTCTCAAGAATCTCAAGGATGTTCTTTAAGGCTTTCACAAGCCATATTATGGGAATTATCCCTTTTATTGACTTGTTATGCTCTCAGCATATATCACATCATGGCACGTGCGTCTGTTGGCATACATGATCATTCTAATGGCGAAAATATTAGCTATTGATTTCATGTGATCAACAACTTAATAGGTTCAGTGAATGATTATGACTCCATCAATGTAATTCCACTTTCATAAACATGAATAGCCTATTCAACCTTGTTGATGTACAACAGACACGAAAGAACTTATCATCATAAGATTCTTAACTCTATGCCAATATTCTCTCTCATAGATTCAAAATCTAGAATACTTTGCATCCCTTTCCAAGTCTCCTAGTCACTCTTTCCAGAAGAGAGAATTGATACATAATTCTCAATAAGTAATATGTTAGCAACATATAAGACATGGAGAAACAATTCTAGCTCCCACTTAACTTCATGTATAATCATGATTCTTCAATCATGTGAATGAAACCATTCACTATAATCACATGAACGAAAAGTATAATCCTTTAATGCTTGCTTAAGATCATCCTAAGATCACTTAAGAAAGCTACGCATAATATGTTAGGATTCTTAGATCTTCATCTAAGATTTAATGTTTCAAACACTTCCTTCTCTAAATTCCCATTTTAGAAAAGCGAATTTTATTTGCCATTTTTCATTAAAATGAAATGCGGCAATTTCTAACACAATTTATCTTGATCAACATCTTCATGTAAATCTTATGCATTTGTGTACCCAGAAGCTCTATTTACCTTTAAAGAGACCCTCACTTTAAAGTAAATCTACTCATGAGCAACAATTTTCGGATTGTAATGTTTCGGCTCGTATGTAACAAGGTCATGATACTATCACTTTCACAAAGTAATATTTTTAAACAATAAGACATGTGCGATAAACTCCCACTGAAATATACTTCCATTCTATCTTCATAGAGTATAGTTCATCTAGACTCCCACTCTATAATTCTATTACTTTCACAAAGTAACATTTCAACTATAAGAGATGTTTGTAACGAATCAATCTACTCCCACTCTATCTTTCAGAAATACATCTATTTTCTTGAGAGATAGCTTTGTGAGGTACAAACATATATATTTAACGGAGTATTTGGAGTTTACCTAGACTATGTATTAGCTTTCAAAAGGCCATCCCTTTCATGGCAGCTTGATACATGTAATATGGCAGTCTGATCCATGTGATTTGGTTTAATAGACTCTCTATTCTAGGTATCTCATGGTTGACCATCCGTTTAGAATAATGTGTCCATATGGTATCGTAAATTCCCTACTTGATGAGTTCAAAAACTCATTACAACTTTATAATTGATCTTACATAAGTAAGTTGTTACTTTTAGTAATGATGACATAAGGAGAATCAAATTCATAGCTTATGGATATATAATGATCCCATCATCATAATCGTCTATGTAATTAATTTGAGTTGTTTATCTAATGTTTCTCTACGCAAGTAATTTATGATGATGATTTTAGAACAAACAACATAATAAAACAAGTGATTTGGGTTGAAAACCAAATCACCAATATCCAAAATACAACCCGTGTTTAAAGGATAAAAACCAATTTCCAAGTCACACAAGGAAATCAGAATAGTTCTAAAAACTTGAAATACATCATAAAATTAAAGACAAAGCAAATTAAAGCCAAGCTTCCATCCATCACCACGGTCGGCTACTCTAGCTTCCCACATGATCCTCTAGGCTTGCTTCTCCTTGCCTTTGTCCTTGGTAGGAGGCCATATTTACAATAAAAAGGGTAATCATCACAACTTGTATCACATACTAATTGAGATTGAAACATAATTGATAGGGATAGTTATATACCTACTGGAATAACCTTTCCAGCTTTGATGTCGCTAAGGTACTTGGAACAGTTTCTCTTCCAATGCCCAACTCCACAACAATAGTGGCACTTGTCCCCGGTGGGGGCACTGTACTTGGGCTTGGAGGTACTAGCTTCACAAGCTTTAGCTATGTTCCTGTTGGGAGTTCGCTTCTTTCCCTTTTTCCCGCTCTTCTTGAAGGTTCCCTTGCTCTTATGATTGACATTGAGCACATCTTTGGTGGTGCTAACACTTACCCCCATGTCCCTTTAGAAACACAAGCATTTTGTGCAACTCATAAAGGGAAACCTTCTTATCATGCATATTGAAATTCACCCGGAATTGAACATATGCTTTGATTTTGTTGAGGGAATGAAGGATGCGATCAATCACGAGTTCATTGGGAATCTCCACCTTATGCATTTTCAAGGTCTCAACATGCTCCATCAAATTGAGCACATGAGGGCTCACCTTTTGGCCCTCTTTGATGTTGAGATCAAAGAATGCGGAAGCCACCTCATATTGAATGACCCTAGGAGCTTGTGAAAACATGTTCACAAGCTTCATGTAGATCTCATGAGCGGTGCAAATTTTTATAGCACTTCGTTGGAGTTCGGCCTCCATAGCAAAGATCAACACATTTTCGATCGCGGTCGACTCCTTGTGGTAAACCTCATAGGTTTGCCTAGCGGCGGGGGTGGACCTAGCATTAGGTTCGGAGGGAGATGCCTCGGTAAGGTAACGAAGCTTGCCGTCACCTTGCGCGGCCAAGCGAAGTTGCGCATCCCAATCGGCGAAATTAGACCCATTCTTTTCTAACTTACATCGATACATGAAGGATCGGAGCCATGACACATTGGTAAGCGTGGTGGAACTAGTGGATGCGGACGTGATTGGAGTTGCCATTGCGGTTGATAAAACAAATTTGACTACAAAATAAGAAATGAAGGAATTAATTATCATCTATCGTTTTATTAATACTCGTAAATTTAACTACAAGTATTGCATTTATATAGTGACCTCCACCCAACTATATAAATGATTCCGAGATCCAAATTCATATTAATACGGGTACGGTAAGCCGAGTAATCCCTTATTAATATAACTCGGTGGATTAACTCTTTAATCGATTCTACTTTTAGAACTCTCGGTCGATAAAAATTACTCTAATTCTCATCTTTAGCCCGGAACACATGCGACTACGGTCAACAATACTTCCGTTGAGCTCAATCCAAATTTCGATGTAATAACATTTTACTACCCCACTTCGCCAACGTAACAAGGTTTGTATTACGGTAAAGCCGGCTCAACTCCCTTATGAAATTGGTACTTCATGGGTTTCTACTATTTGGTAAGGCTATTTCTCAATTATTATATGTGAGAGGTCTTGTCAATTTATTATCTATCACGTTTTAAGTGAACTAAAGCGGTGAACTACGATAATTATAATTGACACGGTCGATGACTCGATATGATATGCATGTGTTGTTATGGCGATTTGGCAATAATGCAACATATTAAAAGAAATGCAAAGCAATAAATAAAATTCCTAGTATGTCCTTCCTAAAATAGATAATCAAATAATCTATTACACATTCGGAAATCAACTCCTTTGGTCCCTTGAATTTTCAATTAGCACGCTTCCCAAGACACCGTCTTCGTCGGATCACCTTTCCGAATGGTACCGTCTTTGAAGATGCTCCATAATTACAAATAATAATTAAAATACAAAGCTATTCCTATTATACATTTGTAAAATGGAAAAACTAATAAAATAAAAATAAAAGTGATACGAGATCACATTAAATTACAACCGAATCAATATTCCCTTTCATTACGGGTAATATTGATTAAACTAAGGCCATACTAAGATAAAATTACATAATTCAAAATTATATAAATAAAAGACATTCAACAATTGAAATATGCAGCATTATAATATGTACCTACCATGCCAAATGATGTGCCAAATCGTCCTATTTAATTTATGTCGTACATAGAACCCGGTTTTATGGAAATGCGTGATAATAACCTTTTAAAATCACTAATTAATACTTAAATCACATCTAAGCTCAATTTAATTATCCTAACACTTTTTAGGACTCAAAAATTAGTCATCACTCAATTTTTGACAATAATTCAACTTGATTTAATTTTATGCTCATATTTGACCTTAAAATCATCATTTATATGAAATAAATCCAAATTAAATTATAAAAATTTCAAAATTTGAAATTTAAATTTTTGAACATTCTGGAATAATTCCATGACACTCATAATGTCAAAAATCATGGTTAAAATTTTCGAATTGATTTTGAGAAAATATAGTTGCATTTTATCGGTTTTATCTCATAAAATACTTAAAGTATCCGAAAATTAATCCAATAATTTTTACAACCTTAGATATGATTAGTGGGATATTAATGCAACTTAAAATAATTTTCTCAAGCCATGCAATACGATTTAGCTAATTTTTCTGAAATAGTCACTATTTATGCCATTTTTACTCTAAAAATCCATAAATCATGCTAAAGAGATCTTTTAATCTAGAAATTTACATACTCTCTGTAAATTATGCATATGACATCATATTAAAAGATCATGGATTAATTCGAGATTTAACTATTTTTAACTATTTTACCTCTTTTAATCCATTTTTATCTCATAAAAATCATAAATCATGCAATATTAATCAAATTAACACGACTTTTTACACATAACTTGTAAAATATTCATGTGAGGTCATATAAAATTTCCAAGGTCATAAACTTAGTTTAACTATATTTAGCATTTTAATTCCCATTTTAGTCATAAAAATGTAATAAAATGACCAAAAATCATTAAAATTAGCAATAAATTTCCATAAATCATAAAAATGACCTAAAAAAATTTTAGGACCAGAATATATAACATGCATGGTGATTTCGTGGCTTATACTAATAAATCACAAATTTTTAATTTCATATGTTAACATTTTAACTCGGAAAAACAATAACCGATTATGCATGCAACATCCTTATGCTCTGATACCACTTGTTAGGTTCATATACCTATTATTAGACTCCTCTAATAGTGAACAAATTAACTTGTTAATTATATGTTCTTTAGATCTAGTGCATGCATAACTAAATGAAAGATTTATAAGAAAAACAATGTTCCTTACATTGTTAAATGGTTCGAAAATATGGGCACAAGTAAGGTCACCTTCCTTCACTTGTTCTTGAGCTAAATATGATGGATGATCCTCCTAAGACTCCAAGTATAGAAGCCACTCCAATAAATTGCACCCAAGATTAATCCCAAAAATTCCTACTAATATTAACTAGATATGTAGTAGAAATGTAACCTTAATAATACTAATATTTCTATTATTAATACTTCTAGTAATATATTGAGTGTATTAGTATTTTTAGAGAGTTTTGTTACTTTGAATGTGAGGAAGAATTAGGCAAAAGAAGTAAAAACTAGAGCATCTAAAAAATGAGCAACAAGTGCTCATTTAAAGAGCACCAAAACCGGTTGGTGTAGCATATGGGAGAATCTTTTCCATTTTGTTTTTACTCATTTGTAAAGTATAGGTAGAGTAGTGTAAGAATAGGTATGTTTAAAGCTAGTATGTAGTGTCACTATCATGCTTTAATCAAAAACCAACAAAGACAAAAGAACATCTTTTGCTCTTCCATTTGGCCGAAATATTGGACCCATTTTGGTCCATTTTTGCGTTTTGTTATTTGTCCCACAAATGCTTATAAGTCATATGTTTAGCTATCTTACATAATTAATTATTAATGTAATCATTTAACACTTAAATATTACAATTAATAATATAATATATACTCCACTTTTTGAGTAGTATACTACCATTATATCAACATATAATGGGTCCCATAATTACTAGTTAGTTAAAATTACAACTTCTTGTAACTTTAAATAACTAATTACCTCTACCTCAAAACTTATATAATACCTCAACTAATTTAGTAATTTAACACTTAATTACTAAATTAAATCTTATTTAATCACATTACAATAAGACGTAAAATTGCACTCTCATAATTAAGGAATTAATTAATTTGTATCGCATACAATTAATTAAATATCTATTTGGGCCTCATCCTATAGGTGTGACCTAAAGGGATCAACTGACTACCACCGTCACACGACAGTAATGTCAAACTCTAGTTAGCCAATCATTACTAATTAATGACGGCCAGTCGACTATATAAAGAATCATCCCTCACGTATTCTTAGTATGAGATTTACTAATGATATTTAAATCATGTGATCGCACTATTGTTGAGGACACATTTTCCAACAAGTTCCTCCTCCAATGCCCAGTCTTGTGACAATGGTTGCACTCAACGTCACCGCCCTTGCTCTTTGCCTTGCCTTGTGAGCCACTAGTCTCACCATGCCCACTCTTACCATTTCCTGACTTCTTAAACTTTGGCTTTCCTACAGTTAGGTCGCCGTGAGCTTTGCCCTTACCCTTATTCTTGTTGGAAATCATGAGAACATCTTGCTTCATGCTCCCACTCAATTTCATATCCTTCTCGGTTTGTACGAGAAGTGAGCTTAGCTCATGATGACTTTTCTTCATGTCATTCATGTAGTAATTTGCCCTGAAAAGGGCAAAACCATCATGATGTGAATGAAGCATACGGTCAATGACTATGCTCTCACTGATTTTGCAATCAAGTGCCTCCAGTTTCTCGACATTCTCAATCATGTCAAGAATGTGTGGGCTAACCGGTCGGCCCTTCAGGAGTTTCGCCTCAAAGAAGCGACGGGTATGCTCATAAGTAACGATTCTCGGTGCTTTTGAGAACTCATTAGTGAGCATGGTGAAAATCTTGTTTGCACCTTGGGCAATGAAGCGTCTTTGCAAATTGGTTTCCATTGCAAAAATGAGTACGTTCTTTATCGCACCCGCTTCCATGACGAAGTCACTATAAGAAAGTGACTCGTTAGCTCTTGCATTGGGGCCTGGGTTTGGCGGTATTGGCTCAGTCAAGTACTTGAGCTTACCGTCAGCAATGGCGACATTCCGTAATGATGCCTCCCGTCCAAAGTTGGACCCGTCATTCTTGATCGTGTGGGTGATTCATGTGTCCATGAAAGTTTTGAGCCAGGACTCGCGTGCAAGTGTGACACTTGGCATAGGGATATCATTATTTCCAGCCATTTGTTGTAAGCAGTATTATCAATATAAAACGAATTCTACACTGCGAAAATAAGAAGAAAAACATAATAAGCATACTCATCGTTATGATTTAAGTCTAATGCAAAACTGTTATAATGCGAAGACTCAAGCATTTATACAATTGACCTCCCTCAAGAATTATATAAATGATCCCAAGACTCAATTATCTGTAAATTGATAAGCCAACCTCTTGGCTAGTTCTACTTTTAGAATTCTTGGTTGATAAATTTCTGTAAATTCTATCTATAGTCCATCATAATCTCGAGAAACTCTTCGGATTATAATGTTGAGGTAAAATAAGTCAACACAAACTACTTACCCAACGTAGAAGGGGTCATATGGAGAGTAAGGTTCTATATGCCTACCGACGAAGAAGGGATTCATAGTTGTTTGGCCTATAAAGACTAGTCTCAATTTTAGTTTTAGAGGAAGATCCCATCAACTTTATTTTAATACATTTTAAGTGAACTAATATCTAGCATGTGAGAATGAATAAACTAAGATGATGGCTTAAAATAGTGTGACATCTTTATGTCCATGATAACTAACATCCAAACTATATGAGTCAATTTTCATGCATTTAAGTAGGTGGTTTGGTTTAGGCGGAATATGATGCACTAATTATCATGCGAAGAAAAGCAACAAGAATGGAAAAACGTAAAACAAAACAAAGTCCTAGTGTGGCCTATCTACCAAAATGAACATAAATACAACTTTGGAATCCTTCCTAGGACCCGAAAAGCTTGTCTTGATGTTCCATCTTGGTCCATGTAGCGGGAGTGAGCAATCCAATCTCCATCTTTAGTCTTCTCAAAATTACAATTAAAAATTACATAATAAACCTATTTACATTCTAATTTCAAAAACATAATACTTAAGAAAACCAAAAGAGATTCGAGATCTCAAAATTACATCAAAATTATGTTTCCATCATTACGAAAACATAATTAACTAAGGCCACACTAGGTAATACAAAATTACAACCGATTGTATAAAATACGTAAATAAACCATTCAACAATTCATACAACTAAATAAAATGCATCAACAATAAATTAATCATTCAAGACATAATTCCTTAATTATGTAGAGTAATTTATCCAAACCACCTATTTTAAAATGATCAAAATTATGTGACAATTCCTCAATTACTCACAATAATTCCAATCTTAATACACATTAACTTGTAATATGAATTAATCTTACATCATTTTAAACCACTTTAAAATAATTGGGTATCTAAAATTTGTGAACCTTTTCACAACAAACAATCATACATTATAGATATGATGTATAATAATAATCGGCCAAAACAAAAAACGAATTTTTTTTTTTATGCTCTCGGCATTCAGCCCAAAAATCCGAAAAAAAACAGTTTTTTTTTTTTTAATATTATTGCTCTCGGCTCCTCTCGGCATTTGCCCTAAAAATCGGAAAAAAACAGATTTTTTTTTCTTTTCGAAAACAACCCTTTTAAAATGAACAAATTTGTTTAATGTTGCTACTAGAACAAGATTGGCATAATCATCAACATTTAATTTAGACATAGATCCAAACTAGATGATTCAATTTAACCTCTTAAAAAGAATATCAATTATGATTAAATCGATTATCTCAATATTTGATTCATCACAATTGACTAGAACATTATTAAATTAATGAATCATGATTCTTAAACAACAATTTAACATCATGTATGCCAAAACTATATAGCAAAAACAAATGAACATCATCATGTCAAAACAATTTCCATTTACATTTCAATTTAATTCTTATTAAATCAAAATATCTACAAATTTATCATATTATCATCGTAACATATTAAAACAACAATATCAATAAATCACAATGGAAATAAGTATTCAAAAAATTAAAAAAAAAAAAACTCTCGGCAAAAAAAAATTTGAAACGGCTGAAACCTTTTTTTTTAATCCATTTATGAAAATCATATAAAATAATTTCGTGCCCTATGCTCTGATACCACTTGTAGGAAATATCGGTATATTTCATCAAGAAAATTTCGGATTATAACGAAATTATGAGATATGAAATTACGAGTCATAAACGAATTGCATAAACAAAAGAATAGAGATTAGAATTAACCTTCGGTCCTAGCAATTTGGCCTAAGAACAAATATCGAGATCGATATTCTCCTAATCGTTGCACCCAAGATGCTCCGAGAAATGCCCTTTTTCTTGCTAGAAAGAGAACCCTAATTTCTAATATTTTTAGGGTTTTGAGTGATGAGAGTATTAGGTCAAAAATCAAGTGAGAAAAATGATTCCCCTCTCTCCCTTTTAACGGTGTAAAAGGAGTAAAAAGGGAAGATATTTTTCTTCTTTTTTCTCTTCCTTAAACCGAGTAACCAACAACCAAAATAAGGATAAAATCTTCTTATTTTCGGTTATTGTCAATATGTATAATATGTGTATATTTATCAATTGTCATTTATGTCGTCACGTATTTAATAAGTCCACACACAGCAGTTTGTAGTCGATTTATTAATACCGGTCTGTAATTATTTATTATGACAATTTTGTATAATATATACATTAACTATAAATATCGCATATTTATAATTTGTTAATTAAATATAACCGTTTACGTTTAATTACAAATTAACATCTTAATTCGTTTAAGCTAACATTATATACATTAATTAAATATAACAGTTTATATTCAATTTACGAATTAACAATTAATTCGTCTCAGCTGATATTATTTAATTGTATTAAATAATCGACTCATCATCACATTAACTAACCTTTTAGTCAAATACATGGACTAACCTTTTAGTCATATAAGGCATCAATGTGATTATATTTTCATACAATCACATCTCTCGAAAACATCCTTTAGGTGTGACTTTTAGGGACCAGTTGATCACCGCCATCAGTATGATAATAACGTCAAACTTCTAGCAAGCCAACCTTTATTAGTAAACGTTAATCAACTGATAAAATACTAAGTATACCCTGTGAACCTATAAGAGATTTATACACGTTATCACACTAACTGTGGAGGACACTAGCTCCAACACTTTACCTATTGATGATTCTTTTCCTGACGACTCTTTGTTTGCTGTTTTGTCTTCTATTATTAACCAAGATCCTTGGTATGCAGATTTAGCTAACTACGTTGTCAGTGGCACGCTGCCGCCTGACCTTTCTCATCAGCAGAGGAAGCGTTTTCTGTATAACGCTAAGCAGTACTTTTGGAATGACCTTTATTTATTTAAGGAGTGTGCAGACGGTCTTTACAGACGGTGTATTGCGCAGTGGGAGACCAAAGTGATCTTGGAAGGCTGTCACTCATCCTCCTATGGTGGTCACCACGGTCCATCGCGTACCATGGCTAAGGTACTTCAGTCTGGTTTCTACTGGCCAACTCTGTTTGCTGATGCTAAAGCTTTTGTTTCAGCTTGTGATGCTTGCCAACGCTCTGGGAACATTTCAAAGAGACATGAGATGCCGCAGAATGGTATCCTAGAGGTCGAGGTTTTTGATGTCTGGGGCATCGATTTCCATGGACCATTCCCATCTAGTAAAGGTAACAGCTATATCTTAGTAGTTGTTGACTATGTGTCTAAGTGGGTGGAGGCAATTGCTTCACCCCATTGTGATGCCAAGACCGTGATTAAAATGTTTAAAAAGATTATATTTCCCCGATTTGGTGTCCCTAGGGTCGTCATAAGTGATGGGGGAATGCACTTTAAGGAAAAGAAACTAACTTCCATTTTGTCTAAGGTTGGTGTTCAGCACCGGCGTGGTTTGGGGTATCATCCCCAAACTAGTGGTCAAGTTGAGGTCTCTAATCGCGAGATTAAAGAGATTTTAGCTAAAGTAGTTTCTAAATCACGGAAGGACTGGAGTCTTAAACTGGAGGACACATTATGGGCTTATAGGACTGCCTTTAAGACGCCGATTGGTGCATCACCTTATCGGTTAGTTTATGGGAAGTCATGTCATTTACCTGTTGAGTTAGAATGTAAAGTTTGGTGGGCAATTCATGAACTTAACTTTGATCCTAAGTTGTGTGGTCAGAACCTTCTCTTGCAGCTAGATGAACTGGAGGAGTTTAGGCTCAATGCCTATGATAGCTCCCGCATTTACAAAGAAAAGACGAAAAGATGGGATGACAAAAGGATCTTACCTCGAGAATTTCATGTCGGGCAGAAGGTGTTGCTGTTTAATGCCCGACTGTGATTATTTCCTGGTAAGCTGAAGTCCAGGTGGAGTGGCCCTTATACAGTGACAGCCGTCACTAAATTTGGGTCTGTTGAGCTAGAAGGTTTCGAGGGAAATAGATTCAAGGTGAATGGGCAATATGTGAAGCATTACCACGAAGCAAATAATGCAGACAACCGTGTTGAAGTCTTGTACTTCGACAATCTTGATGAGCCAGCTAATTGAAGCCAGAAAGGTCGTGCGGGACCTCTTAAACCTGTGCTTTCTGGGAGGCAACCCGGACTGTTTTGTTGTACTTTAGTTTAAACTTATTTTCTTTCTTTCTTTTAGCTGTGTGTTGAACTTCGAACGCTGAAGTATTATCGAGTCCTTTTGACACCAGATCTTCTCGATCGAACTACTCTGATCTATTCGATCGAGCAGTTACGTGGTCCAGCTGCTATTTTACGTCCGTTAAGCTGCTGCGTGGCTACCCATGACCTCCCATGTTCATGGTCGGTTTGGGGAGGTCCCTCCCTACGCTGTCTTGTAAGTTTTTCGACTCCCGCTATCCTTTTCTCCTTAGTTTGCATTTCTTTCCCTATTTTTGGTACAATGAGGGCATTGTACGGTTTGGTTTGGGGAGGTATACATCCATATCTGTGTCTGCATGTTTACTTGCATTTCCGTTTGTACGTTTATCCATTTTTCGCATGCATCGTTGTTTTTATTTCAAAATCGCAACAAAATTCAAAAAAATTTCACGTTTATTTAGAGTCGGAACGTTTGAGCTTTGACGCTACATTGAGTCTTTACCCTTGCCCTGCATATTCTTGACCTTTTGTTGGCATGGTAATGTGCATAATCTACGAGTTTTTGTTTCTCTCTTATCTGAACGAATAGACTTGACTCATGTATTGGCAAGCTACTTTACATTCTAAGGTTAGAGCTTTATAAACTGGTGACATTCATGACCGGTTTCATATAGGATGTAAGTAGTACTCTCTATAAGGCGTGTAACATCAATTTGCATAACCATGAATTTAGTCTTCTTAATACCTGTATGCATTCGGTCTGTGGATGGTGACACGTGTTAGGAGAGGCGGTTCCCTTTATTTCATTCTACCCTTGAGCCTCACATAGCCAAATTGCCTTCCTTGTCCTGTTTAGCTACAATCTATAATTATGCCTACCCTAGCCGAGCTAGTAATCAGTAGCTATTGGGAATGTTTCATTGCGGTTTGGTTGTTTATCCATTTTGAGAAGTTGGTGAAAAATGTTGAAGGGAATGGAAAGAAGAAAAACACGAAAAGAAAAATTGTGTGGCAAAGAAAAAAATTAGAAAAAGGAAAAAAAAAAGGAAAAATTATGAAAAATCATGAGCTGAAGTTTAATATGTTGTGATTTTCCTCCCATGTCCCATAGATATCTTATGGGGAGTTAACAATTTACGGTGTTTGGTGAGTTGAGTGCATCCATTTTGTACTGGTTTGTATTGATTTATTGAGTTTGAAGTTGGGATATATCTCCAGTTTGGACCCATTGTTGCTAGCTTGGCTGCTAACTCCACGTATCCAAATTCATCTTAGCCCCTTCTTACCCAGTACCTCACTTACCCAAATATAAGTCCTCGGCATGTGTCTTGGTTATTTGTTGGTGGGAATGCATATGTACGGTTGTAGAGATTTTATTCATGTTAAACTGCATGCATGCCCTTATAGGTCGAATTAGGTGAGTGTCTTTACTTCTTTCTATCTTTCACTTATATACTCACCCTGTGCCTAATTTGAGTGATAAGCGACCCGTGAGAGTCCGATATCTATGAGTCTCGCAAGGTCGACGGTTCAGTAAGTTTGAGACATTGATTTAATTCGTTTGCACTTATCATTTGCCACTTTGTTAGTCGTTGCATTAAACTGGTTTGGGTGGATGATTTGTAGCCGATGAGTTGGTCCCGTTCTACTAGTTGTTCGTAGTTGCATTCATAGTTTGCTTGGGGACAAGCAAAGGTTCGATTTGGGGAGATTTGATGCGTGTATTTTATATAAGGTTTTTACCTCATTTTTACACATATTTCTGTACTATTTGTGTAGCTACAAATAGCCCCGAATAGTCTACTTTGGTTTGTCTTGTGTAAATTGCAGGTACGGACCAGAAAGAAGATAAACCGAGCCTAAATTTGTCTCATTTGCATGCATTTGTGGAGAATAAGGAATCGGAGCTTGGAATCTATCACTTAAAAGACGCGTGAGCCTCTACTCTCTCAGACTCTTACTTTGGAACTATTGCTTGGATCGAAAAACTTGTAATCGGTATCTCTTTTTTTTAATCTTAATCTTAACCTTTTGCTTCTCTTTAATTCTCTCTCTGTTTATTTACATTTGTTATCATCAATCTTTTGCTGCTTGCTACCATGTTTAATTCTTCTTGTTTATGTATGATTGTTGTTATTCCAATAATAATGCATAGCTAAATCCTTCGCTAAGACATAGGGGAGCCATGATTTTAAAGGAGTTGTAAATCGAATTATTAGGTTTAATGCTAGTTTACTTTATGTTGTTAACCGCTACAATTAATAGTTCTTATCTAATTGGGTCGACGCAGTTACTCAACAAATTACAGTAAACCTTGACCTAGATCGGAAGATTGGAAAGGGTGAGACTGGTAGCGAACATTAGGGTACCTAGTGAGGGCGGAAGCTAAGCTATCTGTGCTTTAGGGCAAATTGAGACCGGAAGGAGATATTCACTGCCCCATAGACCGTACTTGCATTGACCTGAGAGCTAGACTGTTACTAAAGAATCATGGTGAACCGACTGTCTTAGCTGTTCTCTCTCTATTTGCTTAATCTTTACTCATTTGTCTTTTCTCTCTTTCTTGATCTCATTAGATTAGAACAACCCTTTCAACCCCCAAGAATTGGTTACCTAGATGGACTTAATTAAGGCTGACATTTTCCCATCTCCCTATGGAGATCGACCCTACTTGCTGCTAACTTCTGTTAGTTGTATCTAGGTATTTATTTTTGGTACCTGACGACGGTATCATATGATATTTGATTTATAACGTGGCATGTTAGAAATACGGGAGAAAGTTACTTTTGTTTGAGTATACAAAGAGATACATATATATATATATATATATATATATATATATATATATATATATATATATATATATATATATATGTTGTTGTTTGTCGTTTTGCATAAGAGTATGGATGGTGGGAAGTGTGAGTTTGAACATGCGGGTAGTATACGAGTCTGCATGACTCGATCGAGTGGGGGGCACTCGATCGAGTAGGTGAGTGACTCGATCGAGTAGGGGTAACTCAATCGGGTAGGTGATTTTTCGTTTCTGGGCAGACGTCTATTTTTGAGCACTCGATCGAGTAGGAGAGGACACTCGATCGCATGGGGTCAACTCGATCGAGTGGGTGGTTGACTCGATCGAGTACGTTTTAGGGAGCTTTCTGGTCAGATTCTGGAGTCGAGGCACTCGATCGAGTAAGTGGGCAACTCGATCGAGTGACCTCAAATCGATCGAGTGGGTGATGAGACTCGATCGAGTAGGTGCTGTGCAGGTCGTTTTCGTGTTTTGAGATATGGGATATGTGTTCATGTTTACCTTTTCTTATATAGTTTCAATGATGCCGCCAAAGAGAACAGCGTTGTATGCATGGGCAGAGAACATGAGTATTAATGATATTGTTAAGATGTTGGAGCACCAAGATGCTCTCACTGAGGCTTTGAAGAGAGTGGGAAAAGATAAGGAGACAGGGCCGGATCACTCCAAGATAAGTGTTCACATAGCGAGGTTTAATCATAAGGAGTACTTGGGAACTAGGGCGCCAATTCTGCTGGATAATTAGCATAGGGAGATAGAGAATATTCTTAATCCGGTTCATTGCCCAGAGGAGCTTCGAGTGGAGCAAGCTGCGTTCTACTTGAGGGAAGCAGCTGGTGAGTGATGGGACAAGGTTAAGGTGAGTGCTTTGGATATATATGTGAAACAGGGGTTACCTGCGATACCATGGGATGAGTTTAAGAAACTATGAGGCGATAGTTTATACTTGAGCATGTGCGCTATAAGCTGAAGGAGGAGTTCGATGATTTTAAGATGACTTCTTATATGACAGTTGCCGAGTACTACCATAAGTTCAACGAGAAATCTAGGTATGCTGAGGACATGGGGCTGAGCCAAGAAAACTTGGCGTTGAGATTTGAGAAGGGGTCGACACCTAATATCACGGAGAAGTTACCGGTAGGAGCCCTTACTGATGTTAAGGAGGTGTATGAGCGTGTTGGGAGGGCTGAGAGGTTAGTTGAGATGGCCAAGGAGAGCCGTGAGATAGCTTCTGAGAAGAGGAAGGCTGAGAGTGAGGGTGGTGGCCAGTCTAGTTACAAGAAGGGCGGCCATAACCAGGTAAGAGTGTACTCTTCAGGTTCGGGGTTTAGTACTGGAGCTTCTTACGGGTGTGGCTGTGGTGGTGGTAGTAGCAGTTGGGGTATGACTTGTTTTAACTATGGCGGTATGGGCCAAAAGAGGCATGAGTGCACCAACGCTATGAGTGGGGGTTTCCAGAGACCGTCACAGAAGAGTTTCTCTCAGGGTCCATCCCAGAGTTATGCTAGTAACAGGCCGGCTGGGTCGTGGAATAACAGGGGTGGTCAGAGTAATAACAACGGTGGGGCTAACCGCAATGGCGGTAATTCATACTAGAAATCGGCGACGAATAACAACAACCAGGGGTCGGTTGCTAAGCCGTCTACCTCAGCTAGTACTGTCCAGAGAGGTGGGCAGAAGACCAGTGGTAAGCTATTTATTATAAAGAAGAAAGTAGCTGAGGATGATGCTCACGTTATCACCGGTACCTTTCTTGTTAACGGAGTCTTTACCTTTATTTTGTTTGATTCGGGAGCGTCACAGTCGTTTGTATCATCGAGTCATGCTAAGTGTTAGGGTTTGAGTGAGTATGAGTCTGTAAAAGAGGAAGATTTTATACCGTCGGGTGAGTCTGTATCGTGTGGGCGGTTGTATAGAGGTGTGTCTATGATAGTTGGGCAGGTTAACCAACCAGTGGACTTGTTAGAGTTTCCTTTGAGGGTTTTGAGATGATAATTGGTATGGATTGGTTGGGTAAGTACAAGACTAAGATAGATTGTCATCAAAAGAGGGTTTCTTTGAGAGGTCCTAAGGGGATTAGTGTGTCTTATCGTGGGTTTGTTGTCAAACCCAAAGTTAAGTTGATTGCAGCAGTGACCTTGAAGTCTAACCTGAGGAAGGGGTGTTCGTTGATCTTGTGCCATGTGAGGGATCATCGTATGGAGAGTTCGGCAGTTGAGCAGATACCAGTGGTGGGAGAGTTTATAGATGTCTTTCCAGATGAGATACCGGGGTTGTTGATGCGTGTCCTAAATATGATGTTTTACACCCCATTCTAAACGCATTTCAGAGCTCAATCAAGTAGTTTATGCTACTATTTTCCCTATTTCCGTCTACTTTCGTGTTTTTGTATTATATTGCAGAAATGTGAAGAATCCAGCGGAAATCGAGCCGAATCCGTCCCTAAGTACCTAGCATTGCATTTGACGTGAAGTATTTACTCAAGAAACGAACTTGGTGCGCATTTCGAGGCCTGAAAGACAACTTTATGAAGAATTAGAAGCGGACTACCAGCTATGGTCGATCGACCAGAGCACGACTTCCAGTAGCTCCTGTACAGTGCAGTTCAGTCGATCGACCGGTCCCAGTGGTCGATCGACCAAACCGATAATCTGACGCAAATTTAAAGAACGAGAAGTTAGAAGCCCATGGTAATTAGGTTTTAGGAATAAGAGTTACGTGATATTTTCTATATAACGTAACCACAGGATCAAGTCTTTTATCATCAGTTTGAGGGATTGAATAATTAGGGTTCAACATTGAGTTTTGCGTGATTATTCACATTCATTCAATACAATTTATTTTCGTTCGTACTCTCGGATTCTTCTTCCTGATTTCTACTGGTAATTTTGGTTCCCTTATTCAGTTTACTTTATTCGTTCATAGATTAGAAATTGCTAGTTAGATTTCCCAAAGCCATATTATTGTTTTATGTTAGTTATTCATTTAGTTAATTTAAATATGAATTTGTTTGATCTATTAGTTAATCTTATCGTTGCTATCATCAATATCATGAGTAGCTAAATCCCATGTGCTAAGATGTAGGGAATCTGTAGGTTAGACGGCTTCAATTCAGGCGACCTGTTTCGGGCTCTGGTCGATCGACTGGGTTAGTTGGTCGATCGACTGGAGCCATGTTAGATTAGTGACGTTTTAATTAATTAAATTTTTATGTTTGACGAATCGAGTGCACGCGACTAGTTGAACGTTTAGGAATTGAGCGACCCACTAAGATCGAAAGCTAGGGAAGGGAGATAGACTACCTAATTAAGACGACTAAATTAATGAGATCGAGAGATAAGTTAATTTAGATTTGGAGTTTCATTAATCAAGAACGAAAGTTGGTATTAGTGAGATTAGGGACCCGTAGCTCAGGCCGAAAGGTTGCTACCTGTTAAAAATGGACCGAGAGGACTTTTTATTTTCCCGTCTAACATGTTTAAGACAGTTTACCTAGAATTGTCGCCGTCGAAACTACAGTGAACCGACTGGTCGGATACTAAATCTTTTCGGTAACTTGTCGTTAGGAGCACCTAGACCAAAACACAATTTATAACTTCACAAACAACTCTACAATTAGTAAAGAGGCAAGTAAAGGTCGGATCCCAAGGGACGGGAATTGAGATGAGATTTCTATTGAAACTAGTGGTGTCTTAGGGGTGTCACAATTGGGTTGATGTAGAAAGTCACTAAACTAAATAGCAATGAAAGTAAACAAGCAAGATGAATTAAAAGGGTTGTAAACAATTGATAAAAGCACTAGGGTGTCATGGGGTCATAGGGGAATCATGAGAATTGATCATACAAACATGTTCTCAAATTATAAGCAAGCAATTATTGTTGTGATGGATTGAGTTGGGTTATATCTTACAATCCTAGGAAAGTTTGGGCCCCGGAGCCGAATCGATTAGATTGTACAACACCTACAAGTCGACTTAATCTTCCCTACTCAACAACATGCATGGTCTAATGAGACTCAAGTTGGTTTATGTCTTACAAGTCTCATTGAAAAGATAGGTGATGGGTAAAAAAATGCAAGGATTCATAGGCTCGCATTTCATCAAACATAACATGTGCATGAGTTGAGATCAAAATAACCAAGCAAATAAACCATGAAAGCATATTAATTTAAGCATGAATCATTCCCCATGTTGGTTTCCCCTAATTACCCATTAACCTTAGCTAGGTGGCTACTCACTCATTATCATGTTGATTGACACGTCTGTCGCGTACCTGTCAAAAATAAACCTAACGGTCTCAACTAAAAATGTAGTAGAGGCAGTCGAGTATCGAATCCACAGGGAGGAATGCAACTACAGCTGTTTATCTCTAATTCTATGGTAACAATTGGGTTGATTAATTTTCGATTCTAAACTACGGAGTTGAAAGAAAGAGAAATAAGGCAAGAGCAGTAAAGCAAGAAGACGATTTAAAACTATCAATAAGAGGAAGACATGTCGAATTCGGTTCACTACGGTAGGTTAACAACTTAGCGAAAGAAATGACTCAGACGAACTAATGCGAGACGGATATTAGAAGGTCCTTTCGGTCCACTTCCCACCCTAAAATACCACTAACTTAACTTTCGTCCTCGCTAGGCGTCTCATTTATTTATAGCGGGCCTATTTAATCCAATCTTTCGATCCAGGACTAATTGTAGCAGTTAATGGGTGACATAGAAGCGTGCACTCAACTAGGTCGATAATTACAGTTATATTGCTATAGTGACAGAATCTCTTTAACCAATTCGTCTAATTTATTTACTACGTCGTCATCATCCTACCGTAGATCCCCTAATCCCAACATGAAGGGAGATTAGCTACTCATATCTATTGATAAACTAACGACATGTAAATTTCAAAAGAAAAACATAGCGAAATAATAATAAAAGGCAATGATAACAATTAGGGCAAGAAAGAATAAAAACAATAACATAAAACAGGAATTAAAACAACAAAGGAAGGTTAATTATTATTAAAGAGGGAAAGAGAATTACAATCAGAAATTCCGGCGTAAAGAACGAAATTGAGTGAAAACGATCCAACGTCGAAGTAACAAAGAGGCTAATGTCAAGGAATAAAGATCAAAGAGAGTAAACAATGATAAGAGAGTAAAAGATAGTCAAAAGATTAAAAGATGACTAATAACCTAGTTAAACATAGGTTATATAGCCGAAAAGCCTAAGTGTTTATGCGTAATTAATAAAACACGGACTAATTAAAGCCCACAGACGAAATCCTCTCGATCGAGTGGATTAGACCACTCGATCGACCAATGTCTCAAAGAGGAACTCCTCGATCGAACAGCGGGGTTCTCGATCGAGGGCTTGATCAAAGGCGGTTACTCGATCGAGGAAGGAACCTCTCGATCGAGCTCGAGGGAGCCGGGGACCATTCGATCGTCCTCCAAACAGCTCGATAGACCACCAATCAACTCGATAGACCACTTGGGTCTTCAATTCAGCTCACGTCTTCACCCAAATGCTTCGTAATGCGTGCCACGACACTTCAGGTGCAGCATCTCACTCTGGGACAATCCCGTCTCCTCTAAATGCATGCAAAAAGGACGAAATGGAGCATGGTTTCACTTCTTTCGCGATTATCCCTACAAAAAGGACAAAATACACCAAAGTAGCCAATTCGGGGCAAAATACTATAAAAACAGTACATAAATGCATGGAAATACGTGCTTTGAAATAGGCCAAAAAAGACCGTACATTAGGCACGTATCAAATCTCCCCAAACCAAACCTTTACTCGCCCTCGAGTAAACTCAAAACTAAACTAATGGAACGGAAATGATAACTCAGAGCTAGCCTAACTTGTCCACTTGAACCACTTTAATGCAACGAAAATTAACATGAACTAGGCTAGACATCAATACGCAAACGAATTATAAGTCATTCGAAAATAAAGCTGACCTATCGACCTTGCAAGACCAACAAAACCGGACTCTCACGTGGTCACTCTTCTCTCATGAAGCAAAGGGCAAATGTTATATGTAAAAGAGAGAAGAAAAACAGTCACTCGCCTAACTGCGACCTACATAGCATGCATGCAACAAAGATGAAAGACAATTCAAGTACTAATGCACACACTCCAACCAATAATGTCATCACACAGTAGGGTTTGCAAATAATATGGGAATAGTGAGGTTCAGGTGAGAAAAGGCAAAACAGTTATGGAAATGTGGAGGTAAAAGCGTCAAGCTAGTTCCTAACAGGACCATAATAAACCATCCGGATCTCAAACTGACTGAAAAACTAACACAGGTGCCCTTCACTTGGCACAAAACTCACTAGACTGGAAACACAATCTCCTCAAAAAATATGGAATAAGAGTGGAGGAGCTAGACGGTCACAAAGTTCCCTTTTTAAAACACCGTCTGAAACAACTAACTGAAACAACCAACCCTCTTGTCGATTGTACATCTTCGAGCATCTTCTCAACTCTGACAAGAGGGTCCAACTTTTTCACAATCTATCTCTTTTTCTTTTGTTTCACGTGAATCTCATCATTTTCATTTCATTTTCTTTTCTTTTTTTTTTCTTTCTTACTTCACGTTTTTTCTTCTTTTTTCATTTTTTTTCTTTTCTTCCTCCTTCCTTAATTCAAACACCAACTCCAAATGAGAATTGCGGACCAAACTGCAACTGAAAACATACCACAAAAGGACAGACTAACTAGCTTGACTAGGCAGGCTTAGTTTGGAATGTAGCTAATGGGTCAAAAAGGCAAGTTTTGGTCAATGTGGAGCTAAATGGGTGAAGAATGTAAAGAAAGGGAAATTGCAAGACCCTCCCTGCATGTGACACCAACCGCAGACCCGAATATGTGCATTTGACAAGAAATTGAATGTCATAAATGTGCAAATGAGACGAACATGCTATGCAAGGAGTACTACTCTCAAAATTCCTAATGAACTGGTCATGAATGTCACCAGTTATGGCTCTAGAAACTCAGGATTTTTAAGTAGTTTGCCAGTTTATCAGGTCAAGTCTAAACAGTCAGCTATTATTTGAACAAAATTAAATTAGACTCATGCGTATGACAAAGCTAAAAACCATCAATAAAGTGCAAGGCTCAAGTAAATCGACAAGTCAAGTGCAATTTCATCACGGGAATCTACCGTTCCGACTCAACCTAAATGCAAAAATAAACGTGAAATTTTTTTGAATTTTTAACATTTTCTAATTTTTTTTTTTGAATTTTTGATTTTTTTGAAAATAAACAACAAATGCAAACTGAAAAATTAAACGTGAATGCAAAACAAATGCAGATGCAGACTCAAAAGGATGCAATACCCTCCCCAAACCAAAACGGACAACGCCCCCGTTGTCCTCCAGCATACACCAGCAGTAAAATGGGGGATGGGGGTATACAACCAATAAAAGAAAAAATAAAGGAGACGAAAAATAAAAAGAGTGAGAGGACATACAAAACACGAACTTCCCCAAACCAGCCAGAAAACTGGGGAAGTGAGTAGACCAGTAGCTACTCGTCGTCGGCACCGTCTCTCGGTACTCCGACTCAACAAAACCGTCTCCCAAACCAAAGAATAAACAAGGGGAGACTCGGTCGTCATCTCCGGTGATCATCCGGACCGGTCGAACGGAGGGTCACTCGCCTCCTCTCTGGCGACTCTCGCCGCCGCCTTTGCTCTGCCAGAATCCGCACCTCCTCCGTGCTACCTCTGTCTCCTCCGGTTCCGACTACGAGTCGAAGGTAGTGGAGGGTACCCGTCCGCCGGGTATCGGTAGAAGGAAGGATGCGGCCACCCCTCTGGAATCGGTCGCCGGGCTCGGATGTGGAACTCGTAGAGTGGGAATACAGCCAAAGCCATATCCCGTCTCATCTCAGTAAGGTACCTGCACAACTCCGGAGGCAAGGCATCACGACGCGCTTGGTCTGTGACCGCGGGCGCCTCTAAAGCGGGAGGGCAAACAAAATTGGCCGGGAAAACCGAACCAGAGGGAGGGTCAAGTGGAGGTGGAGTATGAGACTGAGTGGGTGTGGGTGTAGGCTGAGGCGTGGGTGTTGGTCCAGCCTGGGCCTGAGTCTGAGCCTGGGAGCTAGAAGATGCTCCGGCCTCCCGCTTCCTCTTCTTCGTAGAAGAAGAGGGAGGGGTGAAGGTAAGGTGGTAGGTAGGTGGAGGTGGCCTCGCTCCCTCAGCAGCAGTAGGGAGTGGTGAAAGTGGCGGAAGGGTAGAGCACGGCAAGGTAACAGACGTGGAACTACCAATCTTCCACGTCCTCGCACTCCCCTTCGCCCTTGGGAACCAGGTCAATGTTGCCATGGCATCCAGGTCAAGGTAGGCCACCTCATCGGGTGCGGTGAGTGAAGGGTCGGTAGGGGTAAAGGTGGCGGGCAATCCTAGTAACTAGCCCGCCGCAGACAACAAAGATCTTGACCCGAGTCCCAATACCGTTCCAATCTTTGAGCTACCGGATAAGCAATGTTTAGAACAAACGGGGTACCGGAGTCAATGTTGAGGTACCCCTCGAGAATCGCTAGCTCAGTGTTGGTCAAGTTATTGGGCTCAGGGCGCCCAAAAATGGTCTCTCCTAACAGACGCAAGTAGTAACGGGCGCAGGTAAGTGAACATGAGCTCCCTTCCGTGAGTGGAAGGGAGTGTGAGAAAGAGCACCCAAAGTGGTCAAGGAGGTCTCTAGGTGGGGCGGTGGGACCGTCACTAACTAGTCCCAAAACCAGCCCAAACTCGGCCAAGGTCCGGTGATGTGACTCGTTGCGAGTCGAAAGTGAATGCGAGAACTGGAGTTGTCGGCGATGTAAAAGTCGGTGTCAAAGGAATAGGAGCTAAAGAACTCGTACGTAAGGGTACGAATGGTAGCCTCCTCCATGGTAATCAGACCCGACATACCCGTCCCGTTTAATAAACTACAGACCTCCTCGTAGATGCCTAAGGTCTCTAGGTCAGCTCGTGCAAGGAAACGGGTGGAGGAGAGGGGGCAACGAAGTAAGGCGGTTAACCGTGTCCGGTGAGCCTCGAAGTAAAACGTCTCAAGGCATCTTCGGTAGAGGTGCAAGTGCGCTCTCCTGTAGCAACAAATGTGCAGAAGGGCCGGAAGTGATGGCTAATCGGCTAGCCTGCTTTGGTGTGTCCTCGGTGGCACCATACCAAGCTGCGGGAAACGGGGCTGAATCCGCATTCCAACAAGGAAAAAGGCACAGGAGTGATGGTGGTGAAGCTCGAACAAAGCTCCCATTTGGCTGGGTGCGCCGTACACCGTCCCTGCAATGAGACAAGTAAAACGGTCTTGTGGTGGTGACTCGAGGCGAGCTAGTGGTAGCGAGGGAGCCACTTGCTCGCTCACGAAGAGGCGGAGGACGTGCTACTACTAGACAGAGAACTCGCGTCCATCCCGCAAAGTATCCAAGGGCACGAATAAGAAATATCTTTGCTAACCGTGATTAAAATGAAGCGTTAACCAAAGATGTGACAAAAATAAAGGCCCTATTAGTCGGGAAAACCGACTTCGAAAATCAAAAACAAGCAATTCCTCAAAAATTTTCGAAAAAAAACATGTGAGTGGTGATTAATTGATAAAGCGTGGATCGCAAAAGCTAATCTGACATGAAGCCGAAAATGGGGGCATGTATCACTCCTTGCAGGCGAAAATAATCACTCACAGCGCGAGATTCCTAATAATTCAAAGCATGTAGTGGCGATAGGGGACGGGAAACAGTTACAGCGGTTAATAACAGTAACAAGAAGGCGATAACCGCAATTACAAAGCAAAACAACCGTCTGACAGTCGAAATTTCCGACTCACAGTGACCCTAGTCGCGGAAATCGCGCAAAACTCGAATTAAAAACGCAAAAACAGTGAGGAATTGCTAAGATAACATCAACAAGCTAATCAAGGGCAAATAAACACAATTTAATCGAATAAATTCGACTATACATGGGATTTTCGAACCCTAATTCAAATCACCTCATAAAAATTCGAAATAATCGAAGATAAAATGCAAAGAGGTTGAATGAACACTTACTTGATGATGATTGACCTACAATCTAGCAATTAAACTTCAAAAAGCAAGCAAGCAAGGCGGATTTTCGATCAAGAAACCGCGAACCCTAATCCCTTTTAAAAATCGTAAAAACGAGCAAGAAGGAGGGGGAAATTAAGGGGTTACTGAAGATTAATTGGTTAACAATAGAATGTAGGTGGTGGATTGAGTATTTTGGGCAAGAAATGGGGATTTGGGGGAAAAAATCAATCGCAATTAGGGAAGGGTTTAGGAGAAATTAGGGACAAAACATTAGAAATGAAAAACTGAAATAAGGAGTTAAGTATAGGAAAAACTCCCGTCACTGTTCATTTCACTCGATCGAGTGATTTTAAGTCACTCGATCGAGGTCTTTTGGATGTCCCTTTGCTCGATCGAGTAACAGTCCTCTCGATCGACCTGTTCCACTTTGGCCTTCCTCGATCGAGTAGCCAGCAGACTCGATCGAACCATCTTTCACTCGATCGAGTACAAAAGTACTCGATCGAGGACTTCCTCGTGTATATTTCCTTGAATTTCTACCTTTTCTTCCTCGAAATGCGTGCATTTCCCCAAACCTGCGTAAAACAATTCCAAACATATCCCAAATACCAAAAACGCAGCAAAACAGTCTATAGCCTTAGTCTTACGCTAAAAGAATTATCTAACTAATTGTCCTAATTAAAAACATAATAAAAGAAATTCAAAAATAATTCAAACGAATATCTATTACAATTTGTTACACGGGGCATTTCCCCGTTTAATTCCCATCAGCTGTCAGTAGCCCCTTCGTGGGCTTCTGACTGGAGGACGTCACTTCAGCGATACTGACCGTCCTTTTTTACTTCCATGAACTTGAATTTCTGAGAGGAGGAGGAACATAATTCCAATCTATGTAGGTCCGAACTGCCTTCGTTTTCGCCCCTCTGTCATCTTCTTTGGCATCCTTTGCTCCAGGTTGATTGATAATGGTCTTACCACGTCCCTTGACAGCTCCTTTCTTGCCTTCATCTGTACCTGCAGTAAGGAAAACAAACGAATCTTCCTCCTTTTTGCTCTCAGCATGAGGCGGAGGGTCAGCAATAATAGCGATATTCTCCAAAATTGGAGTGTCAATAATAGGGTCAACAGAAGAGAGGGCATTGCAAGGCTGAGCTTGCATGGGAGCCCTCCGGAACTTGGACTGATGAAAGGTCAGCTCCTCATCCCCTACCTGGAAGGTCAAAGTCTTCCCCCCGACATCTATCACTGCACGGGCAGTGGACAAAAATGGTCTCCCTAAAATGATAGGGGTATGCACATCTTCTGGGATGTCTAGGACGACAAAGTCAACGGGAATAAAGAACTTCCCGATCCTAACAGGTACGTCTTCCGCTACACCTAGTGGCCGTGATAGACTACGGTCGGCCATCTATCCGGTCATATTGGTGCAACTCAGCTTGGTCACACCAAGTCTCTTAGCTAGAGACAAAGGTAGAACACTTACGCTAGCGCCTAAATCGCATAGCGCATTATCAATCAACCGCATTCCTATGTGACAAGGATCGAAAAGCTACCGGTCGATTGCTTGAGAGGTAGCTTATTTTGAGACGGGCCGACCCCATCTCGATCAAGGCTACGATCTCATTATCATTAACGGTCCTCTTACGTGCTAAAATATCTTTCATAAATCGTAAATAAGAGGGTACCTTCATAAGCAACTCAGTGAACGGCACGGAAACTTCCAAACTCTTCAACAGCTCAACAAATTTGCTAAACTGTTGATTAATCTTGGTATTCTGCGGCGCCTCGGGAAGGGAACCGTAATTGGAATCTCAAGTCCCTTGTTTCTCGCCTCCAAAGTGTCTTCCTAGCGCAAGTTCGGTGTCCTTTGGCGCTTCTTACCTCTCGAACGAGGCACATGTCAGTAATTCATCGCTTAAACGAGCACTAGCGAGCTCTCGAATAAGCTTCCCGTCAACGATATCGATCGATCGAGCAATGTGTCCACTCGATCGATGCTTCTTCTTCACAACTTCGATCGATCGAACAACGGTCCCCTCGATCGACCCTCTTCAGCTTCCAGGTCACTCGATCGAGTAGAGTGACTACTCGATCGAGGGCTTTCCTCATCAATTCCACTCGATCGAGCTGTTTTAGCACCAGACTTCAGTCGATCGAGTAACTCTTGTGTCGTGAGTCCTTTCTTCTTACCAGAGCACTGTTCATCGACAGTTTCAGCTATTCCCAGGTCTGATTTCTTCATTTCTGGTCCCTCATAAGAGAGACCGCTTCTCAACTCTATCAAATGTACCGTCTCATTTGGGTTCTTGTCATTTTGAGTCGGTAAATGACCGGGCTTCCTGGAGGATTGATTCTCAGCCAATTGCGCAACTTGAGTTTCAAGTGCCTTGAATGCCGTGTCCTTTTGTTGTAATCGCTTTTTGCAATGGACTGCATCATGGTCTTTAGCTCACTTATCTCACTCACCCCACTAGATGACGAAGCACCTTGGTTAGGAGGGTTGAAAGACGGAGGCTTTTGATAGCCTTGTTGCTTCGATGTGGCGGAATGTAAGGTGCTGGCGATTTGGAGGAGCGGTGGGATTGAGTACGTTGCTCTCAGTTACTCCACCTCAAATTGGGGTGGATATTTGGCTCATCTTGGTTGTTGTTTTGCCTATAATGTTGAAAGGCAAGCACATTGCTCATAAGGACTAGGACAAAATCGAGAGACATGTCCGTCGCCGCACCTCGTACATGCACGAAGGGACCGTCTGTCATAGCATTAACCTGGTACATCCCTGGCTTGAAAGTTCCCCCTAGTTCATACTTGTCGAACCTAGCAGTGAGGGCTTCTAGTGCGCCATCGAAGAGGATTCAGGCGGCCCTCCTTTGGTTTCCCCTTGAATTCCCGTACTCAGCCCTATGAGTGGCTAAATCATCTATGATTTTCCACCCTTCGTCGGCCCCAAGTTGTCGGAAAAACCGACCGTTGGCTGCTGCATCTAGTATAGCTCTCTGATCATCATATAAACCATTGTAAAAATGGTTACATAGACTCCATTTCTCAAACCGTGGTAGTGCGGTATGGTTCGCACTAGTTTCTTAAAACGAAGCCATGCCTCATGGAAATTCTCGTCGGGCCCTTGTTTGAAACTGGTTATCCGGCTCGATGGCTATGGTTCTCGAAAGAAGAAATACTTTTTGTAAAACGCCAATGCTAGCGAATTCCAATCTGTTATGCCGTGAGCGGCTCGGTCCAAATCCCTATACCACTCCCTTGCGAAGATCGCGAGTGAGAAAATGAACATAGTTTCTTTGATCGATCACCACACACCGGTGGGAGGAGGTATGGAGCAGCGGTAATCAATGAAAGTCTCCATATCTTTGAGCCGCATCTTCCTTCGCAGCTCCCCGAACTGGTTTTTTCTCTACCATGCTTTGATGTAAGAAGGCTTGGTTCGAACTTCCGGCATCTCCCGTGATTCGAACCCTTTATAAAGATTGTCAGATGTGGGCTCGGAGTGACTAGCAATGGTTGCTTCCTCGGCCATTTACGGAAATGCAGGAAAGTGATAGACTCAAGTGAATAATCGGAAACTGGAGAAGACGGCGGATTATTTTCGAAAAGCTCGTTCTCGTAAAAGCTGCCGCGAGAACTAGGCTCTCCCTCTTTGTTGCTCTTGAAATAGTCTCCTTTTTACGCGAAGAGATCTCTCAATCTCGGGATCAAAAGGTAGTAGTGGACCACCTTGCGATCTGCGCATAAGACGAAACTACAGACAAGATATGAGAATAGTCTAAGGAACGATGTTCCTTAAACTAAAAAAAGAATTAAAAATAAAAACAGCTAGTAATTGGAACAATTGCCTCCCCAAACAATGGCGCCAAAATTTGACACGTCGTCGCGTACACTCAAAAATAAACCTAACGGTCTCAACTAAAAATGTAGTAGAGGCGTCAGTATCGAATCCACAGGGAGGAATGCAACTACAGCTGTTTATCTCTAATTCTATGGTAACAATTGGGTTGATTAATTTTCGATTCTAAACTACGGAGTTGAAAGAAAGAGAAATAAGGCAAGAGCAGTAAAGCAAGAAGACGATTTAAAACTATCAATAAGAGGAAGACATGTCGGGAATTCGGTTCACTACGGTAGGTTAACAACTTAGCAGTAAATGACTCAGACGAACTAATGCGAGACGGATATTAGAAGGTCCTTTCGGTCCACTTCCCACCCTAAAATACCACTAACTTAACTTTCGTCCTCGCTAGAGGCGTCTCATTTTTATAGCAGGCCTATTTAATCCAATCTTTCGATCCAGGACTAATTGTAGCCAGATTAATGGGTGACATAGAAGCGTGCACTCAACTAGGTCGATAATTACAGTTATATTGCTATAGTGACAGAATCTCTTTAACCAATTCGTCTAATTTATTTACTACGTCGTCATCATCCTACCGTAGATCCCCTAATCCCAACATGAAGGGAGATTAGCTACTCATATCTATTGATAAACTAACAGCATGTAAATTTCCAGCAGAAAACATAGCGAAATAATAATAAAAGGCAATGATAACAATTAGGGCAAGAAAGAATAAAAACAATAACATAAAACAGGAATTAAAACAACAAAGGAAGGTTAATTATTATTAAAGAGGGAAAGAGAATTACAATCCGAGAAATTCCGGCGTAAAGAACGAAATTCGAGTGAAAACGATCCAACGTCGAAGTAACAGTAGGCTAATGTCAAGGAATAAAGATCAAAGAGAGTAAACAGTGATAAGAGAGTAAAAGATAGTCAAAAGATTAAAAGATGACTAATAACCTAGTTAAACATAGGTTATATAGCCGAAAAGCCTAAGTGTTTATGCGTAATTAATAAAACACGGACTAATTAAAGCCCACAGACGAAATCCTCTCGATCGAGTGGATTAGACCACTCGATCGACCAATGTCTCAGCAGGAACTCCTCGATCGAACAGCAGGGTTCTCGATCGAGGGCTTGATCAAAGGCTGGTTACTCGATCGAGGAAGGAACCTCTCGATCGAGCTCAGGGAGCTTCAGGGACCATTCGATCGTCCTCCAAACAGCTCGATAGACCACCAATCAACTCGATAGACCACTTGGGTCTTCAATTCAGCTCACGTCTTCACCCAAATGCTTCGTAATGCGTGCCACGACACTTCAGGTGCAGCATCTCACTCTGGGACAATCCCGTCTCCTCTAAATGCATGCAAAAAGGACGAAATGGAGCATGGTTTCACTTCTTTCGCGATTATCCCTACAAAAAGGACAAAATACACCAAAGTAGCCAATTCGGGGCAAAATACTATAAAAACAGTACATAAATGCATGGAAATACGTGCTGAAATAGGCCAAAAAGACCGTACATTAGGCACGTATCATTGATCATGCTAGCAAGGTTGTCAATCATACCAACAAAGTAAAACATGATGATTATTTTTTGCAAGTCAATAATATCGGTCTTTTTGGTCTGTTAGAAACTAAAATAAAGAATAAAGCCTTCAATAAGGCAGCTTGTAGTTTTAATAATTGGTGCATCACAACCAACAATGGGTATCACTCTGGTGGACGTATATGGGTGCTGTGGAACCCTACTATATTTAGAGTACAAATTTTGGAGTATAATGCTCAATATATACATATGAAAATTGAGTCATTGGTGGATAGGAGAGTGTTCTGGCTAACTATGACATATGCTTTCAATGGCATTGCTGAGAGAGCTCCACTGTGGGATAGCCTGAACAGACTAGCTAGTCAGATTGCAGGACCTTGGGCAGTGGTAAGTGATTTTAACTGTGTGTTGTCCCCTTCTGAGAGAGTAGGTGGGAATGCTCCATCAGGTGAGATAGAACCTTTCAGAAGATGTGTTGCTGATTGTGGTCTGATGGATATTGCTACAATAGGAGCTGTGTATACTTGGAATAATAAACACAAACCTGAGGAAAGAATTTACAGCAGAATTGACAGGTTTATGGTTAACAAGGCATTGTGTGATAATTTTACTGATCTGTATGCACATTTTATGCCTGAGGGACTTTATGATCATACACCTTGTGTTATAAAGAGCTCTAATCAAGGTCAAAGCAAGAGGTCTTTCAAATACTTCAATATGTGGGGAGGGTCAAAAAAGTTCCTACCTCTTGTGAGAGAGAATTGGAAATCTGGATTGGTGGGCACACCAATGTTCAGGCTAGCTAAGAGTTTGAAGAAGATGAAGCCTGTGCTGAAGCAGTTGAATGTGGAGGGGTATAGTGATAATGAGGGGGCTAAAAATATTCTACAGAAACAGGTGGAGGATATGCAGGAGGAAATTTCAAGGGATCCTACTAATTTGCAGCTACTAGCAGAAGAATATGAGGCTACACTGAAACTGCGGGAGTTAGCAAAGGCAAAGGAGAGCTTTCTGTCTCAGAAAGCTAAGCATCAATGGGTTAAGGAGGGGGATACTAACAGTGCTTACTTTCATGGTATTCTGAAAAAAAGAAGAAAATTGAATAAGGTGGTGCTAGTTGAGGATATGAATGGGAGAGAGTGTGATAGTCCAGATCAAATTCAGGAAGCTTTTCTTGAATATTACCAATCTTTGTTAGGCTCCAGTCAAACAACAAAGAAGGTACACAAGAGTATCATAGGTCGGGACCTATATGCACTCTTGAGCACTTTGGAATATCTTTGCTTTGACTGTTACAGTGTGGAGATTAAGGAGGCATTATTTAGTATCCCTGATATCAAGTCACCTGGACCTGATGGATACACAAGTAAATTCTTCAAAGATGCTTGGGGTGAGATAGGAGGGGATGTTATTAATGCAGTTCAAGACTTTTTTCAGAATAGGCAACTCCTTAAGCAGATCAATGCTACTAACTTGACCCTGATACCCAAGTGTGAAAGACCAAAGAGTGTGTTACAATTCAGGCCAATAGCTTGTTGTAATGTTGTATACAAGGTCATCTCAAAACTCTTGTGTACTAGATTAGCTGCTGTCCTGCCTCAAATTGTTGGTCAGAATCAAGGTGCTTTCATACAAAATAGAAGTATTCAAGAGAACATTCTCATATGCCAAGATTTGATAAGATTGTATGAGAGACCTCATGCTTCCCCAAGGTGTATGTTCAAGATAGACCTTCAGAAGGCCTATGACACAGTGGAGTGTAATTTTGTGAGACAACTTCTTGATGCTCTTAACTTCCCTTCTGAGTTCAAGGCCATGATTACTCAGTGCATCACCTCTGCAACTTACTCCCTGTCTGTCAATGGAGAGATGTTTGGATATTTTCAGGGAAAGAGGGGACTTAGACAAGGGGATCCTTTGTCCCCCCCTGATATTCACTCTATGCATGGAGTATTTGACCCGTACCCTACAGTATGCAGCTTCCAAGTATGAGTTTAAGTATCATCCTCTGTGTAAGAATCAAAAATTGAACTGCTTGATGTTTGCAGATGATGTCCTCCTGTTCAGCAAAGGGGATGCTAAGTCTATGATGTTGCTTTTGCAAGCTTTCTCTACTTTCTCTAAGGCAACAGGACTGAAGGTGAGTGCAGCAAAATCAAGTGCTTACTTCAGGAATGTACCAGAGCAGCTTAAGCAAGAGATTCTGCAAGTCTCAGGGTTTGTTGAAGGGCAAATCCCTTTTAAATATCTTGGCATGCCCATGTAAACCACAAGGCTCAAGAAACAGGACTGTGAATGTTTAGTGGACAAAATATTCTCTAGGATTCATGGGTATGGAGCAAGAAAGTTCTCATATGCTGGTAGGTTGACCATAGTGAGCAGTGTGTTGAATTCATTACACTCTTACTGGGCATCAATGTTTGTACTGCCCAAGGGATTGATTAAGAGGATTGAGGCAGTGTGTAGGAATTTCTTATGGGACAATAGTGCAGATTACAGGAGGATTCCCTTGGTTGGATGGGATACTATTTGCAGTTCAAAGGATGAGGGAGGATTGGGCATTAAGGATCAGGAAAGTTGGAACAAGGCAATGGTTGGAAGACTAGTTGACTGGATAGCTGTCAATAGAGATTCCATATGGGTGAACTGGATCCATAACAACTACCTCAAAGGGCAGGACTGGATGGAATATAAGCCTAGCATGAATTCAAGCTGGGTTTGGAGAAGAATCTGCAGAATCAAAGATGAGATGGTACCAGGTTATACAAATGGCAAATGGCATGTTCAGCCTGATGGGTATACACCTGCTGGCACCTATGAGTGGTTCAGGGGGAGTAGACCAAAGGTGAGATGGTACAAGGTAGTTTGGGATGGGTGGGTAATCCCTAAACATCAATTTATGGGCTGGTTAGTAGCACATGCTGCACTGAACACAACATCTAAGCTGGTTGGGTTTGGTGTAGAAATTGAGGACACCTGCTGTATATGTGGTCTAGCTGAAGAGACCTCTGAACATCTCTTCTGTGATTGTGAGTACAGCAAGAGGATAGTGAGGGAGGTGAATAAGATAACTGGTTGGAGCTTCCCTGTGAGTGGGGTGGTGGAATGGTGTATACAAAGGACTGGTTCTAAGCTGCAAAAGGGTATCCAGAATGCACTGATGTTGAGCTTGTTATATCAGGTCTGGCATCAAAGAAATAAGTCGAGGACTGAGAAACTCATACTGTGTCCAGTACGGGTAGCCAAACATATAGTAGAGGAGATGAGAGTTCGAGTTCGTGGCAGGGACAAATTGCAGCTGAGATTAGATGACTTAGAGTGGCTTAAAAAATTGCATCTGTTGGAGTGATAGTTTGTTGATTGGTTTTGACTACAAGCACCTTATGTAAATTTTGATATTGATATATAATATACTCACATTTCACCAAAAAAAAAAACATGATGAATAAATAAAAGTAATTAACAATAATTAAAAAGGGATTAAGAGGATTATACCTACTAATGATTCCAATAATAAAGCAAGAATAAAAGAAGTACTTGATGCTTGATTGAGAGGTTGTCAATCTCCCAATAATAACCCAAATAATCTTCAATTACCCAAAATAAAGGATGAACAAAAGAGAGATTAAGGAAATAAAACTTGTATTAAAACTTGATTAATTGTTGATTACAAAACTAAAGGGAGATTTGATTGATATTAACTACTCTAAGAATTGATAAGAAGAACATGCTTTTCTAATTAGACTAATGGGGTATTTATAGTGGAAATTAGGTGGATGCATTAGGGTTAACTAAGGGCTAAACTAGTAATTACACTTTTTAGATTTGAGCATGGAAACGCCGGTATTTTTCGAAGGAAGGGCATCTTTCTTTGAAGCTTGAAGAAACGGATTTGTGCTGGACTGGAATCCGTGCGTCTTAGGGACGGGACGGCCGGATGTGTGAGGCTCTGCCCGGGCGTCTTCAAGGGAATTCGGGCGTCTTCTGGGCTTGTTGCCCGGGCGTCTTTGGGAGAAGACGGTCGGATTGTGGAGATGGAGGACGGGCGTCTTCCAGTCAATCCGCACGGATTGCTGGACAGCTTCACTTCTTTCTTCTTTTCTTCCTTTCCTTCTTAAAATCCTTGGGGATTTCCTCGGGGATGCAAGGATCCTTTCGCGTCATTGCCCAACTACTATAATATGTACAAAGGCCTTCTAATCTTATCTCTCCTTGATGCTTGGTCATTGAATTCAATCAATTTAGTCTCATTTTGCCATGAAAATGCAAGGTTTGCACTCCTTTCCTACCAAGGACACAAAACCTCAAAGAATATGCAAAACAAAGAACTAAAGACAATAAATGACCCAAATATGCACTAAAAAGCATGGGAACAAGGCTAATTCGGGGACTAAATAGCGCTAATTATGGTCACATCACCGACCGTCTTAGCATTCTTTTACTATTTGATTTCATCCGTTCTTTTTAGTATCTCATTTATCTGCTTAGTTTACTATTGGCCCTTTTAGTTATAGATTATTCAAATCAACTCCCCCCCCCCCCATATTTGTTACTTAGACTAAAATAAGACGACTATTAATTGCATCGCCTCTCTGTGATTCGACCCTGACTGCCGCTATCTACATTAGTAGTTTGGAAACTATAAATTTATCTTTGGTACTCTATGACGGTATCAAATTTTGGCGCCGTTGCCGGGGAGGCAATTGTTTAAAATTTTTAGTTGTTTTATTTTTAGTCTTTCTCTTAGTTTAAGGGACATCTGTTCCTTAAACTATTCTCATATTCTACTTGTAGTTTCCTCTTATGCACAGGTCACAGGGTGGTGTACTGAGACCATTGGATCCTGAGATCGAAAGGACTTTGCGCGAGTTGAGACGATCATCTAGAGTATTGCCAACAGAGGAAGAGTTGAGTACTCTGTCTAGTTACTATGAGAACGAGCTGTTTGAGGAGGATCCACCTTCGTCACCTATTTCTACTTCCTCTGCTGAGACCGTCACATCTCCAGAACTGGCTGAAGAAGCAAGTATAGCCAGTCACTCCGAGCCAACAGCTGAGAATCTCTATAAGGGATTCGCATTACCAGGGACAGACAGAAAATTCGAGCCACCGTCTTATATTAATTTGGTTGAGAGAAACCAATTTGGGGGAGCTGCAAATGAAGATGCAGCTAAACATATGGAGACATTCACTGACTACTGCTGCTCCATACCCCCCACCAGCAGGTGTGACCCAGGACCAGGTGAAGGAGACGATGTTCATATTCTCACTTCGTGATGCTGCAAGGGAATGGTACCGAGATCTGGATCGAGCTGCTAACGAGATTACCGACTGGAATTCGCTGGCTCTAGCATTCTACAAGAAATATTTCTGTGCCTCGAAGACCAATGCCATTAGAGCTCAGATCACGAGCTTTAAACAGGGTCCTGATGAGAATTTTCATGAGGCGTGGGTCTGTTTCAAGAAGCTGGTGCGAACTATTCCGCACCATGGGTTCGAGCAATGGAGCATATGCAATCAGTTTTATAATGGGCTTTATGACGATCAGAGGGCTATCCTGGATGCTGCAGCTAATGGCAGATTCCAGGAGAATGTTGGAGAAACTAAGGGGTGGAAAATCATTGATGATATGGCCACCCATAAAGCTGAGCATGGAAATTCTAGGGGAAATCAAAGGAGAGCTGCTGAATCCCCTTCTGTAGATGCATTAGAGGCTCTTACGGCGAGATTTGATAAGTACGAGTTGGGAGGAGTTTCAAAAGGAGGGATCTATCAGATGAATGCTGTGTCAGACGGTCCTTTCGTCTGCAAGAGATATGGAGGAGAAGGACATGTTGCAGATTTTTGTCCTAGTCCATATGAGTCTTGTGCTGCTTTTCAACATTATAGGTAGACAAACACTTATTTTGAGCTGAATGTCCATCCAAACTTGAGGTGGAGTAGCCAAAATATCCAAAATCCGACTCCACCCCCACAGCAGCAGCAGTAGCAGCAGCAAAGTTATGTGCCCCCTCATAAGCAACAACAGTTTCAAAAGCCTCCCTATGTGCCTCAGCAGCAGCAATTTCAAGGTTCTGACATTTCTGAGTTGAAAAACATGGTTCAAAATCTATCGGGCTTGCTGCAAAAGGAGTCTCAAGCTAGAGAAACTTCTACAAAAATGCTTGAGAGTCAAATTGCTCAATTGTCAAGCAAAAGTGCAACTCGAGCTCCGGGGAAATTACCGTCGCAGCCGGACCAAAAAGAGACTCTTAATGCTATCACTTTGAGGAGTGGGTCTACCCTTTATGGGCCCGCTATGGTCGAAGATGTCACTGATAAAAATGAGGCCGAACCAAGCAAGAAGAAGGCTGGAGCGAACAGTGGCAAGAAGAAGACGTTTACTAGGTATATCAGTCGATCGACTGATACACCTGGTCGATCGACCGACGATCCATAAAATAGCACACTTCAGTTACTAGAAGCGATCGATCGACTGACCAACATGGTCGATCGACTGAAAGCGCTGCTGATGTTGAACCTTTTCGTCCTCCAATGCCAGATAACTTGAGGGATCACTTGTTTCGGGGTACAACGACTCCGAAATTATTGAGGTAAGACCCAAATGCTGATGGGTCTGTTTCGGTTCCAAAGTATGACCCAATGACGATTAATGGCTCATTTTTGAGACGATCTGAAGAAGGTTCAAGCTTCAACAAGGAGAAGGTAGTGGATTTTCAGCCTAAATCCACTGATGCCGGTATGAGAGACTTAGAGGAGAGGGCCAAGGTACTTCTTACAGCCCCCTATCCAGAGAGATTAGTGCCGACAAAGGAACATGTATCATTTAACAAATTTGAAAATGTTATTCGTAGTTTAAATGTGCAAGTTCCTTTCCTTGAATTAGTTAATCAAGTGCCTGCTTACATGAAATTTATGAAGCAACTTTTGTCTAAAAAGAAGTCACTTTGTATTGTGCAATCTGTCGCACTAACTGAGGAGTCATGTTCCTATTTGACCCATACTACACCTCACAAGCTAGAAGACCCAGGTAGCTTTTCAGTCCCATGTAATATTGGCACCTTTTCTATTGAGAAGGCATTATGTGACCTAGGAGCCAGTATTAGTGTCATGCCTTTGAGTCTTGCTAGGAAGTTGAAATTGACTAGGTTTTCAGTTACTAACATGACAGTACAGAAGGCTGATCGTTCTGCGGTCCAGCCTATAGGAGTCTTAGAGGACATTCCTGTACAAATAGGAAAGTTCTTTTTCCCTGTTGACTTCGTTGTGTTAGATATGCCCGAGGATGCTCACATTCCTATCATTTTGGGTAGACCATTTCTGCACACTGCTGGTGCAGTTATAGATGTTAGATCAGGGACATTGACCTTTAAGGTAGGGAAACATTCAATTGTCTTTGCTCAGATAGCTAAGAAGAAAGATCCTATGTGGCCAGTCACTTGTAATGTGATTTCTGAAAAGAAATCTTATTTTGCGCTTTCTGACATGCCTGCCTCTATGCCTATTCATGTTGTAACACCTCCGCCCCAGATTGGGAGCAACCTAGAGGAAGATTTTTCTGTTTTGGATGTTGCAGGAACTGGTTTGGGGAAGGAAGAGCCGCATGTTGCTCCAGCTGAGAAGGAGCCAATCGTTCAAAGAGGTGGTCTAGGATGTCTTAGCTATGGCACAGATGAGGAGCCTGATGAGGAGCCAGTCAAAGTGACAGAGTCCAATTTGGATTTTGACGAGTCAGATGAAGTCATTGATTGGGGAGATGTTGAAGCTGTTGATCCGTTGAGTTCTGCGGATATTGGCATGGTTAGGAGCCCCGCTGAGGAGATGAGCATTGTAGAGGCTACCTCTTGTAGCCAGAAGCCGAGCAAGTGGGCCATTCCATGGCCATTCTTGATCAACTATTAGTTGATTAAGAATTTTTCAAAAACATTCATTTTATTGATTTTGTTAGACTTTTTATTGTTTTGGTTTGCGCGAGACTTCGATTTTAATAAGTTTGCTTAGGATTTAAATACTTTCGACTGTTACTTTGGGTTTTTGCGCAATTTTGGGCGCGTTATTATGTGTATTTGCAGTTTTATAGACCTTCTTAGCTCAATCTATTGAGCTAATTCGAAGAAATCAGAACTTACAGCAGGTTTTTTAGTCGATCGACTGCCTCTTATGGTCGATCGACTGAGCCGCGACACCAGGAGCTTCTGTTCCTGTTCACTCTGGTCGATCGACTGCCTTATATGGTCGATCGACCACTTCCGCTGCTGTACCTGTTCACGACCATTCCCCTACCGTGTTTGGTCGATTTGCGGAGTTGAGGGAGTCCTTTCTCCACTTTATTTTCCGATTCATTTATGTTTTCTTCTGTTTTCGTATTTTGCACATAAATTTTGCGTTTATTAAATTGTTTTCTCGGAATTACGCGCGGTACTTTTGCTTCTTTTCAGGTACTTATTGGTAGCACTGCTGGCTACTGAAACTTCCTAGCTCACGCTGGTTTGGGGAGGTTTCCTTTTGCTGCGCTTAAAGCCTTGTGAGTTCTCAAGTCACCTTCATGTCTTGTTTAGTTAATTTATCGCAAAATTCCCGTTTCCCTTTTATTTCATTATATGATTTAGCACAATGGGGACCTTGTGTGATTTGGTTTGGGGAAGGGTTTTGCATAGCATTCATATGTTTTTGCATTCACGTTTAATTATTCTGTTTGCATTGTTATTTATTCTCCATATATACAGAAAATTAAAAAAAAAATTAAAAAATTTCAAAGAAATTCAAAAAATTGCAAGTTTATTTTAGTATATAGGTTGAGTCGGAACGGTAGTATTTCATAAGCCGTGCTCAATTGACATGTTATTAGTAGAATCATATATGCATAGTCTACGAGTTTTCGTTAATTTACTTGCTGAACTTGAGACATGACTTAGATTTTTGGCAAACTACATCATTTTCTGAGTTTTAGAGCCTTATAACTGGTGACGTTCATGACCAGTTTATCTAGGATGTGAGTAGTTCTCCTTGTAAGACATGTTACATTAATTTGCATAAATATGAACTTAATCTGCTTAATACCTGTATGCATTCGGGTTCGTGGTTAGTTGACACATGTGGAAGAGGTCACCCCTTTATTCATTTCTCCCATAAGCTTCACACTGCCAGAAATAGCCTTTTTGTCCCGTTAACCACATCCTACACTTAGCCTGCCCTTGTCAAGCTAGTAGTTTATGTTCTTGGGATTGTTACTTTGTTTTTGGTAGCTAATGCTCATTTTGAGATGATGTTGGGAAGAAAAAGAAAAGGAAGGAAAGGAAAAAAAAGAATTGGAAAAAGAAGAAGGAAAAAGGAAACAAAAAAAAAAAAAAAAAAAAAAAAAAAAAAACAAGTTCGATCTATGGTCGGTCGACTGGACTCATTGGTCGATCGACTGACGCCCGAGAAGAGGAAGAAATCAAATCGCATAATTCAAAGTCTTTATTTAAATGCGATTTTTGCTCCCATGTTGCATTCGTATCTTATGGGGAGTTGACTAATTATGGAGATTGTGAGATTTGTGCTTGCTATTGGCACTGTTCTATCGTTTATTCTTGAGCAAGAAGTTGGATGTTGTTATTAATTTGGTTCCCTTAGTTACTAGCTTGGCTTTTAACTCTATTTTTATCCAAATTTACTTTAGCCTCTTCCTGCCCATACCTCACATATCCATATTTACCTCGGCATGTGTCATGGTCATTTGTTTGGTTGGAATGCATATGTATGGTTGTAGAGATTATTTTCATATTAGATTGCAGACATGTTCTTATAGGTCGTAGTTAGGTGAGAGTCATTACATTTACTTCTTTCTATCTTTACATATACTCACCTGTATTTATTGAGTGATGTGAGCGACCCGTGAGAGTCCGATTTGATAAGTCTCTACAGTCGACGGTTCAGCAGTTTTTTAATGACTACATAACTCGTTTGCATGATTCACATTACTAATTGATTGTTAGTTGTTGCATTAAATTGGTTTAGGCTTTACAAGTTTGCATTTCGCTCTGAGATTGAACTCGTTCCATTAGGTTTTAGGACCGAGTCTAGTTCTTGCTTGGGGACAAGCAAGGGTTTGGTTTGGGGAAGTTTGATGCGTGTCCTAAATATGATGTTTTACACCCCATTCTACACGCATTTCAGAGCTCAATCAAGTAGTTTATGCTACTATTTTCCCTATTTCCGTCTACTTTCGTGTTTTTGTATTATATTGCAGAAATGTGAAGAATCCAGCAGAAATCGAGCCGAATCCGTCCCTAAGTACCTAGCATTGCATTTGACGTGAAGTATTTACTCAAGAAATGAACTTGGTGCGCATTTCGAGGCCTGAAAGACAACTTTATGAAGAATTAGAAGCGGACTACCAGCTATAGTGGTCGATCGACTGATGCCTATGGTCGATCGAGCAGAGCACGACTTCCAGTAGCTCCTGTACAGCGCAGTTCAGTCGATCGACCGGTCCAGTGGTCGATCGACCAAACCGATAATCTGACACAAATTTAAAGAACGAGAAGTTAGAAGCCCATGGTAATTAGGTTTTAGGAATAAGAGTTACGTGATATTTTCTATATAACGTAACCACAGGATCAAGTCTTTTATCATCAGTTTGAGGGATTGAATAATTAGGGTTCAACATTGAGTTTTGCGTGATTATTCACATTCATTCAATACAATTTATTTTCGTTCGTACTCTCGGATTCTTCTTCCTGATTTCTACTGGTAATTTTGGTTCCCTTATTCAGTTTACTTTATTCGTTCATAGATTAGAAATTGCTAGTTAGATTTCCCAAAGCCATATTATTGTTTTATGTTAGTTATTCATTTAGTTAATTTAAATATGAATTCGTTTGCTCTATTAGTTAATCTTATCGTTGCTATCATCAATATCATGAGTAGCTAAATCCCATGTGCTAAGATGTAGGGAATCTGTAGGTTAGACGGCTTCAATTCAGGCGACCTGTTTCGGGCTCTGGTCGATCGACTGGGTTAGTTGGTCGATCGACTGGAGCCGTGTTAGATTAGTAACGTTTTAATTAATTAAATTTTTATGTTTGACGAATCGAGTGCACGCGACTAGTTGAACGTTTAGGAATTGACCGACCCGCTAAGATCGAAAGCTAGGGAAGGGAGATAGACTACCTAATTAAGACGACTAAATTAATGAGATCGAGAGATAAGTTAATTTAGATTTTGAGTTTCATTAATCAAGAACGAAAGTTGGTATTAGTGAGATTAGGGACCCGTAGCTCAGGCCGAAAGGTTGCTACCTGTTAAAAATGGACCGAGAGGACTTTTTATTTTCCCGTCTAACATGTTTAAGACAGTTTACCTAGAATTGTCGCCGTCGAAACTACAGTGAACCGACCGTCTTAGCATTCTTTTACTATTTGATTTCATCCGTTCTTTTTAGTATCTCATTTATCTTCTTAGTTTACTATTGCCCCTTTTGGTTATAGATTATTCAAATCAACCCCCCATTTGTTACTTAGACTAAATTTATCTTTGGTACTCTACGACGGTATCAGTTGCCACCGAAGAGGGAGATTGATTTTAGTGTTGAGTTGAAACCGGGGACGGGGCCAATCTCTAAGGCACCATACCGTATGGGTCCTAAGGAGTTAGAGGAGCTGAAGAAATGGCTGAATTATCTGATTGAGAAGGGATACATTAGACCTAGTGTATCACCGTGGGGAGCACCAGTCTTATTTGTGAAAAAGAAAGATGTGATACTACTTCCTCTTGATCTCTAGACTACGACATCTCTCTCTTCCTCTCTACTCTCTCAGACTCTTACTTTGGAACTATTGCTTGGATCGAAAAACTTGTAATCGGTATCTCTTTCTTTAATCTTAATCTTAATCTTTTGCTTCTCTTTAATTCTTTCTCTCTTTATTTACATTTGTTATCATCAATGTTTTGCTGCTTGCTACCATGTTTAATTCTTCTTGTTTATGTATGATTGTTGATATTCCAATAATAATGCATAGCTAAATCCTTCGCTAAGACATAGGGGAGCCATGATTTTAAGGGAGTTGTAAATCGAATTATTAGGTTTAATGCTAGTTTAGTTTATGTTGTTAATCGCTACAATTAATTGTTCTTATCTAATTGAGTCGACGTAGTTAGTCAACAAATTACAGTAAACCTTGACCTAGATCGGAAGATTGGAAAGGGTGAGACTGGTAGCGAACATTAGGGTACCTAGTGAGGGCGGAAGCTAAGCTATCTGTGCTTTAGGGCGAATTGAGACCGGAAGGAGATATTCACTGCCCCATAGACCGTACTTGCATTGACCTGAGAGCTAGACTGCATGACTAAAGAATCATGGCGAACCGACTGTCTTAGTTGTTCTTTCTCTGTTTGCTTAATCTTTACTCCTTTGTCTTTTCTCTCTTTCTTGATCTCATTAGATTAGAACAACCCATTCAACCCCCCCAGAATTGGTTACCTAGACGGACTTAATTAAGGCTGACATTTTCTCATCTCCCTGTGAAGATCGACCCTACTTGCTGCTAACTTCTGTTAGTTGTATCTAGGTATTTATTTTTAGTACCTAACGACGATATCACATGATATTTGATTTATAACTTGGCATGTTAGAAATACGGGAGAAAGTTACTTTTGTTTGAGTATACAAAGAGATACATATATATATGTTGTTGTTTGTCATTTTGCATAAGAGTATGGATGGTGGGAAGTGTGAGTTTGAACATGCGGGTAGTATACGAGTCTGCATGACTCGATCGAGTAGGGGGCACTCGATCGAGTAGGTGAGTGACTCGATCGAGTAGGGGTAACTCGATCGGGTAGGTGATTTTTTGTTTCTGGGCAGAATTCTATTTTTGGGCACTCGATTAAGTAGGAGAGGACACTCGATCGAGTAGGGTCAACTCGATCGAGTGGGTGGTTGACTCGATAGAGTATGTTTTAGGGAGCTTTCTGGTCAGATTCTAGAGTCGAGGCACTCGATCGAGTAAGTGGGCAACTCGATCGAGTGACCTCAACTCGATCGAGTGGGTGATGAGACTCGATCGAGTAGGTGTTGTGCAGGTCGTTTTCGTGTTTTGAGATATGGGATGTGTGTTCATGTTTACCTTTTCTTATATAGTTTCAAAGATGCCGCCAGAGAGAACAGTGTTGTATGCCAGGGCAGAGAACATGAGTATTAATGATATTGTTAAGATGTTGGAGTACCAAGATGCTCTTACTGAGGCTTTGAAGAGAGTGGGAAAATATAAGGAGACAGGGCCGGATCACTCCAAGATAAGTGTTCACATAGCGAGGTTTAATCACAAGGAGTACTTGGGAACTAGGGCGCCAATTCTGCTGGATAATTGGCATAGGGAGATGGAGAATATTCTTAATCCGGTTCATTGCCCAGAGGAGCTTCGAGTGGAACAAGTTGCGTTCTACTTGAGGGAAGCATCTGGTGAGTGGTGGGACAAGGTTAAGGTGAGTGCTTTGGAGATATATGTGAAACAGAGGTTACCTGCGATACCATGGGAGAGTTTAAGAAAGCTATGAGGCGAGAGTTTGTACCTGAGCATGTGCGCAGTAAGCTGAGGGAGGAGTTCGATGATTTTACGATGACTTCTTATATGACACCTGACGAGTACTACCATAAGTTCAACGAGAAATCTAGGTATGCTGAGGATATGGGGCTGAGCCAAGAGAACTTGGCGTTGAGATTTGAGAAGGGGTTGACACCTAAGATCATGGAGAAGTTACCGGTAGGAGCCCTTACTGATGTTAAGGAGGTGTATGAGCATGCTGGGAGGGCTGAGAAGTTAGTTGAGATGGCCTAGGAGAGTCGTGAGAGAGCTTCTGAGAAGAGGAAGGCTGAGAGTGAGGGTGGTGGTCAGTCTAGTTATACGAATGGCGGACATAACCAGGCAAGAGCGTACTCTTCAGGTTCGGGGTTTAGTGCTGGATTTTCTTACGGGCGTGGCCGTGGTGGTGGTAGTAGCAGCTGGGGTATGACTTGTTTTAACTGTGGCGGTATGGGCCACAAGAGGCATGAGTGCACCAGCGCTATGAGAAGGGATTTCCAGAGACCGTCACAGAAGAGTTTCTCTCAGAGTCCATCCCAGAGTTATGCTAGTAACAGGCCGGCTGGGTCGTGGAATAACAGGGGTGGTCAGAGTAACAACAACGGTGGGGCTAACCGCAATGGCGATAATTCATACCAGAAACCGGCGACGAACAACAACAACCGGGGGTGGTGCTAAGCCGTCTACCTCATTAATCTTGTCCATGGAGGTGGGCAGAAGACCAGTGGTAAGCTGTTTATGATGGAGAAGAAAGTAGCTGAGGATGATGCTCACGTTATCACCAGTACTTTTCTTGTTAATGGAGTCTTTACCTTTGTTTTGTTTGATTCAGAAGCGTCACAGTCATTTGTAGCATCGAGTCATGCTAAGCGTTTGGGTTTGAGTAAGTATGAGTCTGTAAAAGAGGAAGTTTTTATACCGTCGGGTGAGTCTGTATCGTGTGGGCGGATGTATAGAGGTGTGTCTATGATAGTTGGGCAGGTTGACCAACCAGTGGACTTGTTATAGTTTCCTTTGGAGGGTTTTGAGATGATAATGGGTATGGATTGGTTGGCTAAGTACAAGGCTAAGATAGATTGTCATCAAAAGAAGGTTTATTTGAGAGGTCCTAAGGGGATTAGTGTGTCTTATCGTGGGTTTGTTGTCAAACCCAAAGTTAAGTTGATTGCAGCAGTGACCTTGAAGTATTACCTGAGGAAGGGGTGTTCGTTGATCTTGTGCCATGTGAGGGATCATCGTATGGAGAGTTGGGCAGTTGAGCAGATACCAGTGGTGGGAGAGTTTACAGATGTCTTTCCAGATGAGATACCGGGGTTGCCACCGAAGAGGGAGATAGATTTCAGTGTTGAGTTGAAACCGGGGACGGGGCCAATCTCTAAGGCACCATACCGTATGGGTCCTAAGGAGTTAGAGGAGCTGAAGAAACAGCTGGATGATCTGATTGAGAAGGGATACATTAGACCTAGTGTATCACTGTGGGGAGAACCAGTCATATTTGTGAAAAAGAAAGATGGGAGTTTGAGGTTATGCATCGATTATAGGGAGCTGAATAGAGTTACAGTGAAGAACAAGTATCCTTTACCGAGGATAGATGATTTGTTTGATCAGTTGAATGGTGCAGCGGTCATTTCTAAGATCGATTTGAAGTCGGGTTACCATCAAGTGAATATTCGGGAAGAGGACATACCGAAGACAGCTTTTATATCGAGGTATGGTCACTATGAGTATGTTGTGATGCCGTTTGGGTTGTTTAATGCACCTGAAGTGTTTATGGATTTGATGAACCAGGTCTTCAGTCAATTTTTGGATCGATTTGTGGTGGTCTTTATCGATGATATCTTAGTCTTTTCTAAGACTAAGAAGGAGCATGAGGAGCATTTGAGGATAGTGTTGAAGACTTTGCGAGACAATCAGCTGTATGCAAAGTTGTCTAAGTGTGAGTTCTGGTTAGAGGAGGTTGCTTTTCTAGGGCATTTGATTTCTAAGAAGGGTGTTGCTGTGGATCCTGCAAAGATAGAAGCAGTTACTCGGTGGGAAGCACTGAAGAATGTGGCTGAGATCAGGAGTTTCTTGGGTTTGGCAGGGTACTATCGTCGGTTCGTAAAAGCTTTTTCCAAGATAGCCAGACCTATGACAGCTTTGATGACGAAAGAGAACAGGTTTCGTTGGGATGAAAGTTGTGAGACGGCGTTCCAAACATTAAAGGAGCGTTTGACCACAGCTCCAATCTTAGCTTTACCTGAAGGGAGTGAGAACTTTGAGGTGTACACAGATACTTCCAAGAATGGGTTGGGTTGTGTGTTGATGTAGAATGGGAAAGTGATCGCCTATGCTTCTAGACAGATGAAGGCTTATGAGGAAAATTATCCAACACATGATCTGGAATTGGGTGCGGTTGTGTTTTCTCTCAAGATTTGGACCTTTATGGGGCGACCTTTAAGGTATTTTCAGATCACAAGAGTCTCAAGTACATCTTCACTCAAAAGGAGTTAAACATGAGACAGAGGAGGTGGATGGAGCTGATTGGGGGTTATGACATGGATATTATATACCATGAAGGGAAAGCTAATGTGGTTGCAGATGCTTTGAGCAAGAAGAGTGTGCATTCTCTTTGCATAGCTATGTCTTTGATGAGGTTGAGAGATGAGATGGGGGAAGATGGGGATAAATATGATACAGAGAGGGGATGATATAGGGGACTTGAGAGTGGAGCCAGACCTTTATGATGATATTCGCAGGAAACTGGCTTTGGATCCCAAGATTGAGGAGTGGAGAGCTGGAGTAGAGAAAGGGACAGTGTCTAGATTCTCTATTCATACAGATGGCAGTGTAAGATTTGATGGGAGATGGTGTGTTCCTAGTGATGAGGAGTTAAAAAAGATAATCATGACAGAGGCTCATTGCACACCATATTCGGTACATCCAGGCGGTGAAAGCTATATAAAGATTTAAAGAAGACTTTCTGGTGGCCTGGGATGAAGAAGGAAATAGCTGAGTTTGTGGCTCGTTGTTTGTGAAGCAAAACGAGTCACCGTAGGCATGCTTGTACCCGATTTTGCTCCCTTATCCGAAATGGGGTCCAAATCGGAATCCGTCTAAGCACATGGGTCCTTTTCCGGCCTAGAAATCTTCCATGAGGAGTTTATAGTATTTTTGTCCAAGAGCTTATGTCTTGGGAAGGTGATAATCATAGAGAAAGGCAAAGAACAAAACCAGTGGACCTATGGCTACACGGTTTGCAATGGCAAGTACAAGGGTCGCTTTCAAGTCCCTTTCACCCATCCTAATTTAACCAAGACATCCACAAGGCTCCTTTTGTTGCTCTACTACTCTTGCATAAGCTTGGCCGGACCCCTTTGAAGCTTCCAAAAGAGTTTACTCCATGTTTAATTAATCATTGTCCTTATTAGTTTACTTTCTTGTTTTCTTTTAAGATTTTTAACTTGTGTAAGAACTTGTGTAAGGCTTAGGGCCACCTTTTGAAACCGGTTTTCTAGGGTCTTTTGGACCGTTAGATGCTAGGTTGGATGGATGGATAGGATTGCTTGGCTTGACCTATAAAAGCAAGGCATTCCTTTGTGTAAAAATCAGATTTGATGAATGAAAAACACAAGTTAGAAACATTGATTTCTACTAATCTCCTTTGCTTAGTGCTGGGAAATCCTCTATTGCTTAGTGCTTAGAGTCGGGTATTTTCTTTGCTTAGTGCTTGAAATTATCGTTAGGCTTAGTCTAGTGGCTTAGTGCTTGGATTAAGTCATATCCCAATCACGTCTTTTACTCTATTCGATTGTAGAGTTCTGGAAACCGTGGTTATAAACAGTTTTGTCGACTGTTCGATTCCAGTCCTCGGAGTTTCTGTTCTGTTTTTAGTCCCTTTTATCACAATTAAACAGTCCCATTCACTATCCAAATCGAGTCATATTCAGTCAAAAATCGAGTCTTGACAGTTTTACTTCAAATTGGTTATCAGAGCAAAGGTTTAACACAATTCCATTGTTGTGTTAGTCTTGGGAAGAAACCTTCTTGTGAGTTCAGTAAACCTCAAACACATTCAAAAATACAAAAACAACCATGAGTGAATAAAGACTACTTGGGATTGAGACTCAAGTAACACAACTCTCCGAGAAATGTGACCTAATGATAGACTCCTTCAATGCTATCATGGCTAACATTCCAACACCACCAAGGGACTGAGGAAGACATCCACCTCGCCGTGGTAGAGGACGTGGCCGAGGGTTTGGAGCAAGAAACCAAGAAGCCGACCATGAAGAGGAGGACTTGCACTCGGATGAAGAGGGTTCTTTTATTGAGGCCGAGCATGAAGAGCATCCTAAAGACCTAAAGGTAGAAATTCCGGACTTCCATGGTAGTTTAAATCCCGATGACTTACTAGATTGGTTTAGGTCAATTGAAAGAGTCTTTGAATTTAAATCATACTCGGATGCTAAGTCTTTCAAGGTTACTATTTTAAAGTTTAAAGGTTATGCATCTCTTTGGTATGAAAACATGAAGAATCAAAGGAAGAGGGATGGTAAAGAACCCATAAAATCTTGGTCAAAATTGAAAAAGAAGCTTAGTGACAAGTTTATTCCCAAAGAGTATACTCAAGACATGTTCATTAAACTTACTCAACTAAAACAAGATCAACAACCACTTGAGTCTTACATTAGGGATTTTGAACAACTCACTTTGCAATGTGAAATCAATGAGAAACCGGAACAAAAAATTGCTAGATTTGTTGAAGGGTTGGATGATAAAATTGCTAATAGAGTCCGAATGCAACCATTGTGGTCTTTTAATGAAGCCGTGAACTTGGCTTTAAGGGTGGAAAATTTGGGCAAGGGGAAACCCTCCAACTCAAAATTGCCGACCAAAACAACCACCAAGACTACCTATGCCGAGACCAAACCCAAAGAAACCCACACCCCAACCGTGACCCCCACACTTGAAAAAGGAAAAGGCATTGAAACCTCACAAAGAAAGACCTTACCCCTTAAAAAATGTTTCAAATGTCAAGGCTATGGTCACTTTGCCAAAGAGTGTCCAACTCAAAGAGCCCTTAGTAGCTTTGAAGTGGTTCATTGGGGAAAGGATGAAATTCTTGTGTGTGATGAGGATGAGGAAACCGGGGAGACTAAGGATGAGGAGTTAGTATTGCCGGACTCCGGGATGAGTCTAGCCACTTGGAGAGTGTTGAGTGCTCAACCATTGGAAATGGATCAAAGACAACAACGTTTTAGGTCTAGGTGTACCATTGGAGGGAAAGTTTGCAACCTAATCATTGATGGAGGTAGTTGTACTAATGTAGCCTCTAGTGTCCTTGTTGAGAAGCTTTCCTTAACCACCCAAAACCATCCATGTCCTTACAAATTGATGTGGCTTGACAAGAGGGCCGAATTGAAGGTTGACAAACAATGCCTAGTGTCCTTCTCCATTGGCAAAAATTATGTTGATAAGGTTCTTTGTGATGTTCTACCTATGGATGCTTGCCATCTCCTACTTGGTAGACCTTGGGAGTTTGATAAGAGTGCGGTGCATCATGGAAAGGATAACACTTACTCCTTTGAGTTTGACAAGAGGAAGATCACTCTAGCACCTCTTCCACCCCCCTCCATGCTTGAACCTTACAAAGAAATGATGCTAATCAAGGAGGCCCGAAATGGTCCCCGAAAAGAGTAATGAGAAGGGTGTTCATGTTCACCTTGCCGAGGGTGTATCCAAGGAACAAGACGAAACATTCCCTAGCATGGTTCAAAATTTGAACAAGCTCTTTCAATATGATCCACCTAATGCCGAGCATATGTCCATGGAACAAGATGAACCATTCACTAATACGGTTCAAACAAGGGTCAAGGTCCATGAAAATGTTCCTCCAATTGCTAATCTAAGAATGAAGGCCGAGATCCCTAAAAATCCTTGGTTTGACTATGGTGTCCATAAGTTCAAACACAAACTAGGGGAGTGTTCAATTGCACAAGAGGTATCCAAGTGGAGTAATACCAATGATCAAGTTCAAGATGAGCTCTTTGTCAAGATTGGAGCCGAAAGTACCATTGGTGGGGTGCAAGTTCATCATCCCGTCTCTCCCACCACTAGTCCAATTGGGAATGAAAGCAAGGACAAGTCAAGTGCCTACTTGAGCTATCAAGGAAATAGGATCAAGAAACGGGTTCAAGAGGGGATCCTCAACAATGTCCAAACCGTAGGTGTCCATGATGGTGTGCATTGTGACTATTCTGTAAACTCTACTCCAAGTTTAATTGAAGATGAGCACAAGGCCAATGGCATGGGCGGTATGATCAAAACAGTCAAGGAGAGTGTTCACCCAAGTAAGCAAGGAAATGGTGTCAAGGAACGGGTTGAACAAGGGCTCATTCGTCATGTTCAATTTATGACCAACAAGAAAGGGTCCATGAACTCCAAGCAAGTCATAAAATTCAGAGTTGGGGATCGTGTTTGGATTCGTCCATGCAAGGGGAGGGTCCTCAAGCATGGGAAGAACAAGTCCATGGTTCATGAAGAAGGTCCATTCAAAATCGTCAATCAAATTGGACCCAACAAATACAAGGTTAATCTCTTTGGAACTCATGTCACATTTGACGTTGGGATTTTAAGTCCTTATTGTGAAGAGCTTAGTGATGGAGATGCCGAGGATTTGAGGACAAATCCTTTTCAAGACGGGGAGATTGAAGCAAAACGAGTCACCTTAGGCATGCTTGTACCCGGTTTTGGTCCCTTATCCGAAATGGGGTCCAAATCGGAATCCGTCTAAGCACATGGGTCCTTTTCCGGCCTAGAAATCTTCCATGAGGAGTTTAGAGTATTTTTGTCCAAGAGCTTATGTCTTGGGAAGGTGATAATCATAGAGAAAGGCAAAGAACAAAACCGGTGGACCTATGGCTACACGGTTTGCAATGGCAAGTACAAGGGTCGCTTTCAAGTCCCTTTCACCCTTCCTAATTTAACCAAGACATCCACAAGGCTCCTTTTGTTGCTCCACTACTCTTGTATAAGCTTGGCCGGACCCCTTTGAAGCTTCCAAAAGAGTTTAATCCATGTTTAATTAATCATTGTCCTTATTAGTTTACTTTCTTGTTTTCTTTTAAGATTTTTAACTTGTGTAAGAACTTTGTGTAAGGCTTAGGGCCACCTTTTGAAACCGGTTTTCTAGGGTCTTTTGGACTGTTAGATGCTAGGTTGGATGGATGGATAGGATTGCTTGGCTTGACCTATAAAAGCAAGGCATTCCTTTGTGTAAAAATCAGATTTGATGAATGAAAAACACAAGTTAGAAACATTGATTTCTACTAATCTCCTTTGCTTAGTGCTGGGAAATCCTCTATTGCTTAGTGCTTAGAGTCGGGTATTTTCTTTGCTTAGTGCTTGAAATTATCCTTAGGCTTAGTCTAGTGGCTTAGTGCTTGGATTAAGTCATATCCCAATCATGTCTTTTACTCTATTCGATTGTAGAGTTCTGGAAACCGTGGTTATAAACAGTTCTGTCGACTGTTCGATTGCAGTCCTCGGAGTTTCTGTTCTGTTTTTAGTCCCTTTTATCACAATTAAACAGTCCCATTCACTATCCAAATCGAGTCATATTCAGTCAAAAATCGAGTCTTGAGAGTTTTACTTCAGTTTGACATGTCAGAGAGTTAAAGGAGAGCAGCGACGACCAAAAGGTAAGATTCAGTCTCTTGAGGTACCTGAGTGGAAGTGGGAGTCCATTTCTATGGATTTTATCGTGGGTTTACCGAGGAGTCAGCAGGCTAATAACATGGTATGGGTTATAGTAGATCGACTGACCAAGTCAGCTCATTTTGTGCCGATGAAAGACACATGGACCAAGATACAGTTAGCTTTGCCTTACAGAAAGCATGTGGTTCGGTTGCATGGGGTGCCAAAGGATATAGTGTTCGATAGAGATGCGAGGTTCATATCACGGTTTTGGAAAGAGTTGCAGGAGTTTATGGGAACTACCTTAAAGATGAGTACTGCGTTTCATCCTGCGACAGATGGCCATATTGAGAGGACCATCAAGACTTTAGAGGACATGTTGCGAGCTTGTGTTATGGATTTTGGTGGTAGCTGGGAGCAGAGGTTAGATTTGATTGAGTTCTCTTACAACAACAGCTATCACACTAGTATAGGCATGGCACCGTTTGAGGCTTTATATGGGAGGAGATATAGGAGTCCGATTTGTTAGGATGATAGAGCTAAGGCAGTGGTTTTGGGGCCTGAGATGGTACAGGAAATGGTTGAACAGGTGAAGCTGATTAGACAGAAGATGAAAGCGGCTCAGAATCGACAAAAGAGTTATGCAGATTTACATCGTCGTGACATAGAGTTTCAGGTTGGGGACAAGGTTCTTTTGAAAGTGTCTCCTATGTGTGGGGTCATGAGATTTGGGAAGAAAGGGAAGCTGAGCCAGAAGTTTATAGGACCATATGAGATTTTTGATCGTGTGGGTGAGGTTGCTTATCGGTTAGCTTTACCAGCTGCTTTGGACAGAGTGCATAATGTGTTTCATGTGTCTCAGCTACGGAAGTATGTGAGTGATCCTTCGCATGTGTTAGATGTAGAGAACATCGAGCTGGATGAGTCCTTGTCTTACCTTGAGGTGCCGAAACAGATTCTTGATCGCAAGGTTAGGAAAACTAGACATGGGGAGATAGTGTTGCTTAAGGTTCTTTGGTCTAACCATGAGGTTGAGGAGGCTACTTGGGAGGCGGGGGAGGCTATGAGGGAGCGGTATCCGTCTCTTTTTGATTAGGTATGTGTGGTTACGGGGACGTAACCATGTTTCTTTTAGGGGGGTAGGAGATGGTCGCATAGAGTTTTTGCATGTTTTATGTTGGTTTAGTACAGTTAGTAGTTGTTTTGAGTCGGGTTGAGTGTTGTTTGGGGAGGTGTGTTTTGAGTTTTGGTTATGTTGTTGTGTCGGAGTGGTGTTAGTGTGTTTTGTTTTTGTTTGTGGGTTAAACTTCGGGGACGAAGTTCTTTTTAAGGAGGGAAGACTGTAATACTACGGTTTTGTGTGTCTTTGGGTACTCTATCGAGTGGGGCTTACTCTGTCGAGTAAGTAGTTTTTCACGCAAAACAGTAGACTGCCTGTAGGGTACTCGATCGAGTAAGTTTGGGACTCGATCGAGTAAGGGGCACTCAATCGAGTAAGTCACTTACTCGATCGAGTAAGTGTGTTTTTACGGGTGACGTTGACGGGTTTTGTTAATAATGCGGGATTAGTATATAAACCTTTCGTCACTTTTCATTAAACACTTTTTACACTCAAAAACCTTTCAAAGAGAAGATTAAGTTACGGTGTTCGCTTTTGCCGCATTGTTAACAAATCCCAAGGCTAGGGTTGTCGGATTACGTTGTTCTTTACGCCGTTGCGATCATTGTGTCGAGGGTAAGCTTTTTATATAATTTTAATAATGTTTTGTTAAAGTTGGTTGAAACCCTAATTGGGTGATATTGGGGGTTTTGGGTGATTTGTATGAATGTAGTAGTAATTGTATGTATATATGTTATAGGAGGAGGTTTCGTTGAGGAAAGATTCTGATTAGCTGCTAAGACCGTCTGTGGTGTTTGCTTTCCAGGTAGGGTTTCCCTAGTCAGTATTGGCTACATAATTTGTTGGTGATTGTTGTTGTGATTGTTGATTAATTATAATGTTGGATTGGTTTTGGTGATGTTGATAGTATGTTGTTGATTGGTTGTGTAACTATCTGTGATCTTCGGGGTGCATCCCTGGCTGAGTGGAGTCACTTGCGGGAGTGGCTTCACGCCCTTGATTCGCCCCTTGTGGTTCCCGTCACAAGGGGGGGTGCACATTAATGAACTTGGGTTTATCGTTCGATGGAGATGAGCGGGGCTTAGGTGGGAATGGCTGTGGTCCCCCACTGGCGGCGAGGAGTACTTGTTGCGATGGGTACTCTAGCAGGGCTACACACTTTAGTGTGTAGTCAGTTGTGTGTAGGAGTTGTGGAGTTTGGTTTGAGCTGATTGAGCTGTTTGTGTTACTGTTTCATTGTGGCTATTTTTTTTTGTGTAATCAGTACTGACCCCATTTAAATGTTTTAAAGACTGTGGTGATCCATTCAGGGGTGGTGAGCAGTTATTGAGCAGGTATGAGACGATGCGCATGGAATAGCTGGGATGAGTCACCACGTTGCAGTTTAGGAGTCTTCCGCTGTGTCGAACATTTGTAGTTGTTTAGTAGTTGACAGTTTTGAGAACCTTTGTATTTCTTTTTAACAAGTTTTGGAGTTTGGCTTGTATCACTTAAACTTTATTACTATAAGTACGTTTTCTTATTGTCATTTGATTATCATTGCCTCTGGTAACCGGGATGGTGACGTTCTCATACCTTAAGTGGTCCTGGTAAGGCACTTGGAGTATGGGGGTGTCACAGTATATTACCCTCTTTCACTGATGACTTGATATTTCACTCCTGATCAATTAGCCCACCAGCACACCTTACCACCACCACCACTAATCATTTCTCACGCCATAGTACCTCACCACCACGACCATTACGCAAGCTTTACAACACTTGTCTCCATATAAACAAGATCATATGCTTTGAATAATCAATTTCCTTTTCCATAGCTCTACTCTAATTGATGTCGACGCCGTGACGATATTTTGTCATGCTGCAGACTCGAACCGTAGTCCATAGTACGTGGCTTTTGAGACGAACCACGGAGCTTGCTGATGCTTGTAAGAGCAGGAGGGCACAGGGGTTCGCGGTGGTCATTTCTGGGCTGATGGTGTTTCGAATGGTAGTAGTCAAGGTGTATCAGGCTGAGCAAGTGGGGCACGGGTCACACTCAGTACTGTAACAATTTCCGGTACCGCGTACCATGGTTCAAGTTGAACTCAGGCGAGATGCATGTGAGGCGCGATGAAGGGCGAAGAAGCTGGTTGAAGCGTTGACCACCCGGTTGGCTAGTGATGTTACTTCGCTCTATATCAATTCACTCTACTGTCACAAACCACAATTCCCCTTCTTCTAAATCCAAATCCTCCTAAACCCTAATTTTATCCACCCCCAATTTCCTCGGCACACCGCCTGATTTAACCACCTCTAAAACCCCATTCACTCTCTTTCCACCACAACCTACCGCCGCGACGTCAAACCGACCTCAAAAACGAAACCCAAGTCCTCATTGCTTGGATGGGATTCGGAATGTGGGGTCAAAGTGGCGGATAGGGTTGGTCCTTAATGATCTAAAAACGAGGACTTTTGTGACAAACCCCAAAATAGGAGTAGTCAAAAACATCACTGTTTAGAAACTTATTCATATATATATAAGCAGAATTTTCATACAAAACAAAATAGTTAAGAAGTTGAAAACATCATCTTGTTTAATTCTTATACAACAGGACCCCTTCGAAAATGAAACAACATTAAAAGTACTGGGTTTACTATTCCAAACCAACAGAAAGAAAAGTATACTTTATTTTACAGACACAAAAGTTTTACAAGAAACAACGTTTGACAAAAAAAAAGCGGAATCTCTCCACTCACTGCCCCGTAACCATCTTCTTATAGCTAACCTGCAAGTTTATAAAAACTTCCACAGTCAGTGGGGAGTAATTACAAATTCAATTCAAGGGTTAACATTATCGATCTATAAGTAAGGTCAGTTATAAAAGTAGATAAGTAACAGATCAATGTAATTAAGGACACCTTGTTACTATATAGACTCTTTGCTAACTCTTTTTCTTTTTTGTTGTTTACAAACATAAACTTGTAAATATTAATATCCTAACCCAAATTTTGAGTAGATATGATCCTGTTGGATGAAATACACAATTAAAAAATAATAAGGCAACAAAAGATACACTTGTTGCATCAATTTATGATAAAATGAACTCTTTATAGTATTGCCCAAAATAGAGTACATACAAACCCGTTGGGGAGTCCAAACTTCTCCTCAACTCGCCGGGAGTCCAAACTTCTCCACGACGTAATAAGGCGTAATAATGTATATATACCATAGCCTATGGCAGGACCAAAAACACATGATCCCAAGTCTAAGACTGGCCAATCTCCCAGGAAGTCCAAACTTCTCCCTGGACGACAGAAACCCAAACACTCGTCATGCGTGCTAGCAAAGTCATGGAGTCCAAACTTCTCCAAGACTAGTTGGGAGTCCAAACTTCTCCACAACTTATATGAGAGTCACCTAAATATAGGAGTCTAAACTTCTCCTAACAAGGCGGCATAAAAATAAATAATAAGGTTCATTCCGCTATTCTCATAATGGGGTACAACGATTATTTCCTCTTCCGGGACTTACTATACTGAAAATATGAGGTTCAATTCATACATTTCTACTATATAAATAATAATACCTCATATTAGGTTCTTTGTACATAAAAATAATCATTTAGGGTCATATATTACTCACTCTTTGAGCCATTAGGCGCTTGTAGTTATAATCGCTTTAGCTCGGTTTCCACAACTCGACCTATTTCCGTATAAAAATCGTATAAAATAAAATATAAACTTTCTTGTCATAATTTTTCTCTATTTAAGTAGCTAACATCTAAATAAACAATTTCCTCTAGGATAAATCATACAATTGAAGCCATTAGACTCATCATTTGAAAGTAACTACGATAACTTTCGGTGAAAGACCCTCTTCTGACCCTTGTTAGTTCTTTCAAGCATATCTCTCAAATTACAATTCCCATGAAGACGTGCCTTACCTTTCTGAAAACTAGATTCAATTTAGGAGAAATAACCTATCATGAAATTTTTCTGAAACAGAATTCTTCATTGCGAAAAATGCCCTTAAAGAATACTCTGTTTCTGATTATTACTTCAGCATCAAACCAGACCTAGTTCACCAAATAATTCATAACTATTGATTTACAATACCTATAAAGATGATATTTATATTATTGGAAAGCTAAGAATAAGATCTGAAACTCTCAAGATCAAAGTATTCTCAAATTCATTAATTTAAAATAGGTTATGGTCTGATCTTTACAACCTTTCTAGTTTTACAACCCTGCAGAATCAGTTTTGAGTCATCTCGGCAAAACAATCATAACTTCTAAACTACTTGGAATCAGAAGCTCTAATTGGTCTTTTTGGAAAGCTAAAACAAAGAGCTAAAATATCGATCTTGATCAAATGTTTCCAGTTCTGAGTATTTAAGGTCGAAAAATGGGGTTTAAGACAGACAAAGTTTCTGACCAGAATCTGTGAGCTCGGTTTCAGCATGGTGCCTAGCCAAAACTTCCTTAAGACATGATTATCATCCAAAATCCTTCCCTTAAATCACTTGAATATGTAATATAAGTCCCTAAGCTTACAAAATTAGAGGCTCATCATACTCAATAACCAATTTTTACTCAAAGATAAACAAAATTAATCCAAGAAATGAAAGTGTAATTACCTTGTTAAGATTGTCTTACACCTTTGTCTAATTCTCCCTTCTTAAGCTTAATCCACCTTATTCTAACATAAAGACTCTAATTAATAAAGGTTAAGCTAAATTATAAATATTAGATTAAATATTTATAGGTGACTTACCAAAGGTTAGAGATGAATAGGATGAAATAACATGATTAGGGTTTGTTATCTTGTTTTCTCCTCTTCTTATGGCTTCCTCTTTCTTCTACACCCTTCTATTTTTGTGTGTGTTTATCCTAGGTTAGAAGGACGTAGAGAACTACAAATTTTCAAGCCTATATATATATTAGGTTAGTCGTAATTGTACTCGGATCAGTTTTAGTTACGATACGATACTAACGTTAATCTATACAACTTAACTCTCGAGTACTTCACCTTGAAGTAACGTTTATAAGCGTATTATTAAGTGTTTCTAACCACGACTTATCTTACCTCATCTATATTCCTTCCATAATTCATATCTAACTTTCAACATACTAAAATATTTTCGACATATTCTTAAGCATACTGAAAAATTCGGGGTGTTACAACTTTAGCGACGGCGGTGGTGGAGGGTTTGTTGAGACTGGTGGGGTCAAAAGCTGATATTATGGAGAGGGCTTTTTTTTAGGAGTATTAAGGAGTTAACCCAAAGAAAAGGACCTATGCTATCAGTTTTTTTTTTCAGATAAGGACCTCAATTGTATAACTTTACAGTTAGGGGACTCTAGCCAAACACCGTTAGTTTTTCTGTTAACATTGAACAATAAGGGGGAAAAAACTGGAATATTGAACAGCAGTTCGATCAGATTTGTTTGGTTTGTAAAATCAAAATACACAGTTCTTCTGGTCATCTTTCTCTCTACCTCGTTCTCTCCTTTGTTATCTACTATCTAGCAAACTCAGTGGGTTATGACTGATGAAGCGCAAAGTGGACACATCAATGGCAGAAGAGTTTGAAGTTGGCTCTTATTTGAATTTGTACATTGAAATTTTGGACGTATTTAAAAGAAAAAAAAACGATGACGAAATTCACATAAAGTTTTTTTTTTTAACATTTTCTCCTTCACTATCTAACACTCTCGATATTTCCATATCATTTGAGAAAAGCTTTTCGGAAGAAATACATTTGGCCCTCAATCTAGAATTTCTTTTTGGTGTTGTTCTCTTTGGAGGACATACAACCAATTTGTTGCACAATAACTTAAGGTATACTAACTTGTGTTACTTGTCGATCATCAGTTGATTATGATCTACAAAAAAGAAATCTCATGCTTCACATAAATTTATACTATTCGTCAAACAGTTGGTGTGCGAATGTTAAAACTGCATCTTCGTACCACAATTTGCAGGTTTCAAATTTCAATCAAAAATCCGAACATTGTCCGTCTACTTCGTTCGACATACCGAAGCTAACGTAGAATCACCTTGTTTAGAAAATAGTAGTGATAAAATACTTTAGATAACTTTCAATCATAGAGATAGTTTGGTATGCTTTCTCTTGTTCTTCAAGTAGAGATGGGAAAGAGAAAACTAATCTTCTTATTTTATCTTGTTGCTGTTAGTTTCAACGGCAAACATCGTCATAACGGAAGGAGGTGAGAGTCCCTTATTTGTAAAATTTCGAAGTACAGTCCCTTAAATGTAAAAAATAGCAAAGTTTAGGTCCTTGTTTTAAAGCAAGTCCAATGGTTTGCCTTATGGACTTGCTTGCAATTTTAAGAAATTACAAGCTAGTGGCTAGACCATTAGACAACTCCATGTAGGATAGCTTAAATCAAGCAACTAGCTTCATTAAGCTAGTAGCTTAATTGACCCTACCACTAAAATACAACCAATATAAATCAATTGATTTATTAAAATTTGCGTCAAGCTAGTTAATATGTAAGTTAAATTATTGAAATAAATTTGTAGCCTAAAAATAAACTAGCTTAAAAAGTGAGATGACAATGGTAAGCTAGTTGCAACTAGCTTACTATTGGACTTGCTCTTAGAGTTAACTCGAATATTAAGTATTAAGTGATTATAATTATTAATAAGAGTATTATTATTAATTATTAATATTACTATGTGAAAAACAAAATTTAAAATGACAGTGACTTGTTTATCAGGTAGCTGGTCATCTGAGTCTATTTTAAGAAGAGGGTATCTAAAGTTCAGTTTATTTTGAGTTAAATTGTAGGTTGAAGTATTATGAGCAGACCGCCTATACTTTGGAGTATTTATGTTAAATAACCCTTATTTTTTTGGGAATTAACAAAGAACTTGGTTCTTAAATAAGAACCAAATTTTTATTTTGACAAATCCAATATCATCCATAATGAGAAGAACCTTACTTTTGAAATTCTTATTTACAAACTTAAGAATAACAACTCCCGTTGTACTTGCTCTTAGTCCTTACGCACCAAATGGATGGAATAAAAAAAGAGTAAATATACTCCCTTTTAAGTTTTACTTTTCTAAACTTACTCCCTTATATGTTTCTTTTTTTAAATTACTCCCTTAAGTTGACCACAGGCCAAAAGTTACTACCATTTTTCAACTCCAGTGAGTATTTCCGTCTCTTTTTGAATTTTTCATCCATTTTTCTAAATACATGACGAAAATACCCCTGAGATTCCTTCATCTTATGTTAAAGTCACTTATCTTCTTCTTTATCTCCCCAACTACCCACCACCCGCTACCCCCTCCTTCCTCTCCAACACTCAACCACCCGCCGTTCTGATCTCCTTCCTTACGAGAACCCCGCCATCCGCCCTTATCTCTCATTTCTCGCCCCATTTGCGTTTTTTGCCGATAATGACCACCTTTGGTGAGTGACGTTGCCGGCGACTCAACCACGGAAAATGTCGACGAAACCGCTTTCGGGCTTTAATTTTGCCGACAACGTTAAACGATATTAGCTTTTTGAATTTTTCGGTGTGTTAGGTGGGAAAGGGAGCGAGGTGTTGCTTGTTGTCGACAAATTCATATGAGGATGTGGTGGGGCATTGTCGTACATCAGGTGATGGGAGGGAGGTCGTTGGTGTGACTATGGTGCGGTGGTGGAGGTTGTGCGGAGGCCGGTGGCAGAAAGGTGGATCTAGGAAATGAGGAAGAAGAGATAAAAAGGGTAATTTTTTCGGAGGGTAATTTCGTCCATTTACTTATTTTTTTTTTCACCTGAGAACTAGCTTTTGGTAGCAACTTTTAGCATGAGGTCAACTTAAGGGAGTAATTTAAAAAAAGAAACATAATACATTTAGAAAAGTGCAACTTAAAAAGGAGTAATTTATAATGGATGATAAATACAACCCATTTGGGTTGTATTTAAGCAACTAAAAAAGGAAATAAATACTTAATATATACATTAATTGACATTGATTTATATGTAAACTTTTCCCTTATTTCTAAATTAATACCAAATTTAGAAAGATATAAATGCTTAAATACAACCTAATGGGTTATATTTATCATTTCTCGTTTATAATTTAGTCTTAAAACAACACAACACAAACGGTTAGGCCAGCGCATGAATGATAGTCGAATGAAACAAAAGAAGCGGTAAGACGAAAGCGGATGGTATTCTGTTGGTTCTCAATATTCCCCTAATCACTCTCCCTTTAAATCATCAATTTATCATCTTCACGCTTTCCAAAACAAATGCACCCACATAATCAATTTACAAATAACTAACTAAATAAATCATTTTATTCGTATAATAACATGAAAAATAATTAAGCAGTTTCTTCTATCCATCGTCTTTTCTTATTTCTATAGTTGTTCAGGTAAATATATCTCATTACCAAATCATCTAATTTGTTTACAATGGTTGTATACGAATCATAGTTGAGTTTTAATTTGATGCACTAATTCTTGCGAACTTTTAGGTACTATCTCTTTGTTGGTAATCTTCATTTTGTGTTAATTTTCTGGGTAATTGATGCAATTTCTCATTTTATTTGAATGATTCTACTAAAATGCAAAAACCAATTACAAACTTATGGGTTTCACATATTTATACCCTTTAAAGTTTTATAGATGGATTAGTTTTTTAATCAGTGTTAAACTGGTAATGTTAAGACGGATGTATCTGTTTTACGGGACACTCCCTCCGATTCTTTGGAATTGCTCCATTTCTAAACTTTGTGAGGGAGAGTTTGAACGAATGTGGCAATTCCAAAGAATCGGAGTGTATACTATATGATCATTTGATTCTGTTTTTTTAATATTTTAGGGTAATCCCAAGAATTATGGATCGTCTCAGTTCTCCTGCACGTTTAATGATAGTTTCAGATCTTGATCATACAATGGTGGGTCAACAACTGCTTCATATCCTTCTAAAGTTTACCCGATATTATTAATTATGTACTCCCTCAGTCTCATTCATTTGTTTACCTTCTCCATTCTTTGTTAGACGTACTTTAATCAAAAGTAAACAAGTGATTGAGATGGTGGGAGTAGTATATAATGATGATCGTGACCCTGAAAGCAAACTTGTGCCATTTTGTTAGGTTGATCATCATGACCCTGAAAATATCTCAATTTTGAGGTTCAATGCATTATGGGAATCGAACTATCGCCACGATTCCTTGCTTGTATTTTCAACTGGAAGGTCACCTACTCTTTATAAGGAGTTGAGGAAAGAGAAGCCTATGTTGACCCCTGATATTACAATTATGTCTGTGGGTACTGAGATTACTTATGGTAAAACCATGGTTCCTGATGACGGCTGGGTCCAAGTTTTGAATCAGAAATGGGATAGGAATGTTGTTATTGAGGAGGCTGCCAAGTTTTCTGAGCTCAAGCCTCAGGTATCCTGTTGATAACCGCTTCTGGTTTACTTGTTTTTATGTGTTACGACTTACGAGGAATTCTTGTCTATTTTGATGATTTTGAGACGATGTTGTCTGTGTCAATATGAATATGTAACATCCGACTTTCTGATTCTAGATACGCTCTTATTAGAGAATCTAATGTATTGATTTAAGTGTAGCTATTATAGAGTACGCATGAAAGACTTGTAATAATTACCCCCATCCCGAGCGAGCCCTTGAAAGAGAATCTAATATATAGATATAAGTGTAACTATTATAGAATATGCAGGAACTACTCATGCTTGGTAGGTTCGTTGAGCATAATTGGTAATCCAGTCTTGATATATCAATTAAAGGACCATTTCGTATGAGCTATGATGCTCGGACTTGGATACGAGGATCCGACACGGGTACGGATCCGAGTGTCGGATCCTTGAAATCTCAAAAAACAAGGACTCGGATACGAGGATCCAAATTTAAATTTGGACTCGGCTAATTTTTATTTTTTTCCTGAAAAAATTGATTATTAGTTAAAAAAATCAAAGAAAAGAAAGGAAAAGTAGTTTCTTCATGTTTAAGATGGATGAAGACTTTATTACAGCATTAAATTCATGTCAAGATCACTCTTGATATAGGGCTGCTGTACAAAACAGAGGTTAAAAACAAAACACTCTCACACCGATTTTTCATAGAAGGATCCGTCAAGGATCCATGTCCGGATCTGTCCACCGGATCCTCGTGGTCGTGAAGAGTCCGAGCATCACAGGGTATGAGAAACATGAATAGTAGCTAAAATCCGATTTAATTCGAATCAAAGCAAAACTAAATGGATTTTCATATATCTGAAAGAGATTCAAACCTGAATATATCTATAACTCTATAAGGGAACACTAAAAGGATCACTTCACATTTAAATATCAACAAAAGGACCATTTGGTAAGACGATTTAGATTCACTTCATGCTTTCCCCCGATTCCCAATGGAAGACTGACGACCTTTTTTATCGCATGAAAAAATTAGTTGCTATCAGTAAAAGACATATTTTCTGATCCCTGCACACCAGTATTCATATTGTAATAGATATAACTTTGAGGAAATTGAATTGGTCGTCGACTTATTTAATCTGGTTTTGATTGCTTAGAATGTAGTATAAATTGTACTTCTGGTCTCTTACGCTTTTGGGATAATGCAGGCAGAGACAGAGCAACGAGCCCACAAAATTAGCTTCTACGTTGAGAAGGAGAAAGCACAAGAAGTGACGAAGGTTCTTGCAGAACGATTGGAAAAGCGTGGGGTAATAGCTACTATCATTTAATCAAACTCTAGTTAAATTAGACAATATATGATTTTAGGTGCTCATCAGAATTTTTTTTACTATTTCTAGTTGGATGTTAAGATAATCTACAGTGGAGGTATCGACTTGGATATATTGCCTCAAGGTGCTGGAAAAGGGCAAGCCCTTGCATATTTGCTTAAGAAGTTCAAGTCTGAGGGAAAGCCACCCACCAATACCCTTGTTTGTGGTGATTCTGGAAATGATGCGGAGCTGTTCAGTATTCCAGATGTTCATGGTGTTATGGTTGGTTGCTAGATTACTTTTCTACATTATTCAAATATATCAATTGCGGATATGGTGACTTGTGTTGTAGTAATTTGGTTCTGGTACAATGCAGGTTAGCAATGCTCAAGAGGAACTACTACAATGGTTTGCTCAAAATGGAAAAGGCAACCCTAAAATAATTCATGCAACTGAGAGATGTGCTGCTGGTATAATCCAAGCTATTGGCCATTTTGGCCTTGGTCCGAACATTTCCCCTAGAGATGTTATGGATTTCAACGATTGTCCATTGGACTGTGTAAATCCTGGTCATGAAATCGTAAAATTTTACTTGTTTTACGAGAGATGGAGGCGCGGTGAAGTTGACAACAATGAAGCATACTACTCCAGCCTCAAATCAGTTTGTGTAAGTGATGTACTTTAGAATTCTTTGTAATTAGATAGCATCTTAAGAAAGCTGGAGGCCCTTGATTTTAAAACCGCACACTCCATTATGTCAACAAATCAAGAGCGTGTTTTTTTTGTTACTTGAGAGAACCACTGTTTTCTGTCAACAAATCAAGAGCGTGTTTTTTTTTGTTACTTGAGAGAACCATTGTTTTCTGTATGTTGAGTTGTGGATTCTGTTCACGGATGAAATGTTGATCATGCAGCGTTAGATATTCGGAATATTCTTTTGGTAAGATTGTTATATTTGCAGTTGTTCTAAACTGATGTCCTGTTCTTGTTGATGTACTTGCGGTTGTTGATAAGATAACAATGTGTAGCATCAATCTAGTATTCTAGTTTAGAGCCGTACAAAGTTGTGGTTTAGCTCCATTTTATGGAAGCATCATTGGGTATCAGCGATCTAAATTTAATGTTTAACAGCTTTTGTACATTGTGAGAACAGAGAGTTCCTGGCAATATATTTTTTCATGATATGGCTCGTCTTAAAACTTTTGCACGTTAAATTTTTCTGGTTCCATTAGTTATCCTAGTTGGGCAATGTTTTTTTCCTTTCAGCAGTAATTGTGATCTGGGTAGTTTAAGATAGATACATTTCAATGCTAAATTCATGGTTCTTTTCTTAATTTTTCTTTTTGTATATTATTGTGTCTTTGCTGTGTTGATATGATGTTTAACAGCGTCTCAGTCTCATTATTGTTGTTATTTGTAAATCACAGCACCCGTTGGGGGTCTTTATCCATCCATCCGGTCAGGAGCTCACTCTTCATGAATGCATAGATACAATGAGGAAATGCTATGGAGATCGTCAGGGGACAAGACATCGGGTTTGGATTGATCGCCTCTTGCCAACAAGGATAAGCAATGACGCATGGTTAGTGAGGTTTGATAAGTGGGAGTTGTCTGGTAAGTCCTTTTCTGTTAAATATTGTATCAACTTGCTATCTCTTGTGATCAGTCTTTATTAGTTACATGTTCTCACTGTGTCAAACTGAAACTTCTATGAGTTATTAAGGGATATTCACCCTTTTTTAATGTTGTGACTCTCAAGATGTGTTCCATTCTCTAATTTCAATTTTCAACCATGGGAAAAGTGAACAATACTCTTAATTTATAGTTAAGATGATTTACTACTAGATTGTCCTTGACATATCATTAAGATGATAACAACATTAACCCTTTATGGACAGATTCGGAGGGGAAAGGAAGACAAATACGTTTATTTAGTTAGCAATATGACAACAGACTACAGAGGGATTAATTTTCCCTCCTTCAAGCTTAAATAGAATCATTTTTAACATAGGAACGATTTGAAATATGTATGACATTGGTGTACTCCCCCGCCCTTCCCCCTTTTCTCCTAAATGTTAAGCCAAAAAATGGGCAAGTACTAAGTTGTCAAGATGAGGGCTACTTTCGAGAAAAATGTCAGGAAGTTTTTATGGAGAATAAAGGAATGCCTCCAGGTGGGAGGCGTGGAGCAACCATTTTTTGGTTGCTTCTAAAGGACAAGCCCCCATGAATTGTGGTGAAGGGGAAGTGTACATTGGGAATCTGATGCTTAGAGGTAAATAGTGCTGAAGGAATGACTACATGGTGATGACATAAATACTTGATGCAGCATAATAGCTGGTGCAGCAGGAGTTGTAAATCTGAAATAGGAGAAATTGATGCCACACTATTTAAAAAACTGTTCAATCTATAAAAATTTAAAGGGTATTATTGGCCATCTGAAATAGGAGAATATAAATCGTCTCTCGGCATAGTGATTAAAGAGTAGATGCATTCCTTCTAAGCAACATTGGCCGCATTTAGCTACATTAGGCCGCGATAAACGCTACTGCGAGCGCGACGGAAGCGAGATTAAATTTATTGTATTTGGATTCTTGTTGCGGTGTATTGTTGGAGAATTTAAGCAAGGCTAGTATAAGTGCAAGCAATTTGCGACCATCTGGTCCCAGCTACACCTTAGATGTTGTGAAGTACCCTGCTGTGATTATGCAGGGTATGAGATATGAAACTAAGGCGCTCCTGCTCTCTGCTGCTGTCGCTAATAGAGGAGTTTATTTAGATAAAAGTTTTGGCTGAGAACTTGAAACCATATGAGATATGAGCCCCCTCCCACAACCTCAATTTATTATATCAAATAAATTTTAGGAATCGAGATGAATGCTCGCTGATCAAAATAATTTGTATGACCGACTATAATTTACATGCGCATGGGGGTCCCTTACTGGCAGACATGCGACAGTATTTACAAGTTTTCTTAAGTCCCTCACCCAATCGAATTATGTGGGAATGATTATTTTTTGTGCACTTCCAGGTGAAGAGTTACATTGCCGTGTAGTAACAACTCTTCTGAGATCCAAGGCAAGTTCAAAACTATAACATCTTTCATCTCTGCTGCTGTACATGTGCTCGAGTTTTAACTGTGTCTGGTTCCCTGATGCAGAGTCCCGACTCTGTAAGCGAATTGTTGTGGGAGCATGTCCATCAAACATGGCTCAGCGATTATGCACCCAAGGATCGTACAACATGGATGCTGTAAGATTAGTCAACCGGCAGCTGATTGGCGTCTCCAATTGCAAAGAGATTTGCATTCTATTGCAAAATCTGTTAATTTTTAATCTGTTTGCACCTTGTACCATTTCAAGGTTGGATTGGCTTGAAACAACTTTTCTCTTCAAGCAATAAAATGTATAAATAGTTTGACTGGTTAGATCATTTTTGCATAAATGCATATGCTCAAACGTTTTACCTGTCTTTTGGAAGGAAATTCGCCCTTCTAATTCAGTATTCACTTCTTCCCGGTCATTTGTTTAACCATTTATTTTTTAGATATCTAATTCAATTGTTTACTTTTCTTTTAAAGAATAGTCACAAATGGTCCCCTCTTTTCCTAGTTTTTGTATGTCAAGTAAAGATAAATAAATATCCGCGGCTGTCAAGAGAGGAACTTTCTTCCTTGTTACGTTACTTTGAAGGTAAGCTACAACCTGGCCCCTAAAGTATGGAGTACGTGCCTAGCAAACAGATACACCTATAGTACACGTGTTAAGGGAGGGAACTGTGTTTTTGTTATGTTCATTTAGTGCTCGTTTAAACGTAAAGCATATAAGGTTGCAGGATTAAACCTGTAAAATAAATTCGAATTTGGAAATTTGATAAACGTATTTGATTTGATATTTAATTGAAGATTTGGTATGAGAAACAGGAATAAAATCCAATTTAATTTGAATCAAAGTAAAGCTAAATGGATTTTCATATATCTAAAGATATTCAAACCTAAATATATCTAAGGGGATACTAACAGGATAGCTTCACATGTAAATTACCAACAGAATCGTCATCTTCATAGCTTCCTCCATTCCATTTGATTCACTTTATTTGATGAATTATGCTTTACATATATTTAAACGTATATTTTATATTTGTTCTAACAAAATGAGTTTTTTTTTTCTATCTATATCTTACCTTTATTTTTTTTTATTTTTTTTAAATTTAGGAATATTATACTAAAAATGCAGATGAAATTATTGTAGAAAAAATAAGAGAAAACATATAGAATTATTTTCTTATCTATTTCAAATAGACAACTATTGATTGTCAACAAGTCTTGATCGAAAAAAAAAAATAGATGATCTCGTCATGAGTCATGACAATTAATTTGAAAAAAAAAGTATTAGCGGTTTTAAAATATCGTGGTTAAAACTTATACTCACTCCGTTCAATTATTTATTTATTTTTGATTAAAATATCTCACAAGTAATAAAAAAGCAAGCAAATGATTAGAAAATAAAGGGTGTAGTTGATCAAATACAAATTGTTGTGTAAGGCGGTCTTTTGAGATAAGACCAGCCAATTAACCAAAGAGTCCAACATAAAAGAAAAAATAATAAATCACATAAAAAAAACTCTGTCGACAGTTATCCCACGATTGTACTGGCCTTCACCTCTCTCAACTCTCTTGTTTGCCCACTGCAAGTCCATTCTCACCAATCACCCATTGATACCACCTAGATTTAATAACTTCTAAATTGAACCTCTGACTCGACTACTCTTCGCATAGCAATTCCACCCAAGTATTCATCTCAAAGCCATGAGTTTCTTGTTTAAAAGATTCAGTTTTTAAGCTAAAATTGGTAGTCAATATCTAAAAATTTTAGTTGATTTGTAACCAGAAAAAAAAAAATTAAAACTTGATTTTCCTTCATTATCATATGAAGTTTTCAAGCTAAAATTGGGAGACTAAAATTAAAAAAATTTAAATGTTTTATAGGCCACTTAAAATTCCGAGTTTATTGAAGTAAGATTTTAATGTAATCTAGAACCCAAATTGAACTTAAAATTCCAAGTTCTCAATGGTATTCAAGTTAAAACAATAAATTGAGTTTAGGAGTATAGAATTTCAATCTTAAAACCAAAAATTATCAAGATCAAATTTGAACCTAGGCAGTTGACGATTTGACCTTCGCAGTGACGGTGATCTTCAATATTCTTCATCTATAGAAGGCCGTGTTGGAAAAAAGGCGGCGGATCTGATGGCAGCGGTGAGGAGGTGGGCTGCAAAGGTGGCGTAGCAGGCGGCAGTGGTGAGTAGGTGGGCCGTAGAGGCGGAGGAATTATTGTTGACAAGAAGATGGAGGGTGTTCATTGTAGTGAGTCTAGTGACAATTGATACAGGTTTATCTTTTTGTTTTGTTTTAATAAAAGCTTTTTTAATGGGCTACTCTCCTTTATTGGGCCTGTCCTATGCTAATCATGGTTTTAGAACATTGGGCCAAAAGTTAGAGTTGGTCAAATTTTTCTATTTATTTTCAGAAAATTTACGGGGTATCTCCGAGCTTTTGACAGTTAGCACGAAATATCTAATTTTTTGAACCGGATAACTTTATGAGGCATAACTCTTGTTGATGAGTTTAGAAAATGACGATTTTTTTTTTCAAATTGGCATGTTTTAGAGAGCTACTACGATTTAAAAGAAAAAGTATCATATTTGGATCTTGTAGCTATGTGTTTTTGTATGTCATTTTTTTTTACCGAACAAAGTTTGAGTGACCATATTTCTTGGTCACGAGTTCCAAACTCGATAAACTTTATTTTCAAATCGTAGTTCTTAGAAAGATGATCGACTTGAAAAGAAAATAGTCATTTTCTGAGCTCGTAAAACACGAGTTATAATCTTAAGTTTTCCGGTTCAAAAAATTGGCGATGTGCAAAATGTGAACTTATTGGTACCAAAGAGTCTCATTATAGACGGACCAAATATCCACCCACTTAACAAAATGGGTCAAATGTCACCACTTTAACGCCAAATGTCACTAATACCATTTTCATGTGATAAACTACCTGTTGTAGCTTAGAAAATGACACTGGTGACATTTGACATTTGGTCCGTTTTACTTAAAATGGGTGGATATTTAGCTCGTTTATAACTATAGACGGATATGCGTCTATAAGAATTTATGTACCGCTAGAATTTTCCGTTTTATATATTTTTTCGATTACTTTAATTCCGTATCGTATCTTTTGGGTTTGGTCCATATCTGACACACACAATTCTCTGCTCGCCACTTCTCTCCATTTTTCTGTCTTCATCTAAAATCAAATCAAATCAAGAACAGATTAGATCGAGCACATAAACATATAAGAAGCCATGGGTATTCGGTTAATATACGGGTTGGTATTCGTCACCTTCACATGCGTATGCTTCAAACTCCTCTACTTAGCCCTTCAACCTGCCTTCTTCCTCACTTCCTAGTAAACCTATGCCTCCATCTATGCCGCTTTCTTTTCCTTTTACTTTTTTTTGGTTTGTAATTTGATTCCGCTTTTCATTTTGTTTAATCAATACTACATTTCACAAATGGGTCTGCCCCGCTCAACTACATTTTCCACGGGAGTTTTCGTCTCAAACCCAATTGGAAATAGGATAAGTAACTCGCTCGCTTATATTATCATTTATACTTGTATCTGATCTGATCTGATCTGTGATTGTATTTTGTATCAATAGTTGATCTAATATACTCGTATTTCAATATACCTGAGCTGTTTTTTCCTGTTTGAATTTTTAATTTGTTTGAACGCTATAGTCTGTTTGTACAACTATTCGTATAACCATGTATTATAGGCTTTATAGCTATTCGATTTGTTACACGATTGTATCTGTTGTATAGTATCCATTTCTTATCTTTTAGGTTTGCTCAAATTCAATATTTCTTGGTCGCAATTTCAATATAACTCAGGACCTTTCAAAACTCGACCCGACTCGAAAACCCGACCTGTTTTTAGGGCTACAAATCCAGTTTTTTCGGCCCGCTACCCATTTCACCAAAATCCAAAATGGCCTGTTATTTTAGGCTCGAGACCCAACTCGAACGGATTGACCCGTTGGATCAAAGTTAAATCATTAATTTTAAAAAAAATTAATTTATATAATATATTTGAAAAAATAGTTAATTATTTTTTATTATTTAAAATTACAAACACAACTAAAAAGTCAATTTTGTATAACTTTTATAATATTTAATAATTATTATTATTATTAAAAGTTCAATAAAAATTACTATTAAAAGAACTTTTTTTAATAATTATATTAATGTAATTAATGTAAACGTCGAATATGATTAAAATATTAATTTTAAATATGTTTTAATTTTTAAAAAAATATTTTTTAATTAAATAAATCGTTTAAAAAAGACGTTAAAAATTATTTCTTGACCGGTATTATGACCCTAACCCGACCCGTGACCCGTATAACCCGAACTATATTCGACCCGACCCGTTTGACAGGTCCATTTCTAACACGCCAAATTCAAATGGATAACCGTGATAGATGAACAATCTTAACCAAAATCTTAAGTTGGTGGTTATGGTCCAACTATTATTTTACTAGTATTGGTGTCCGGCTTCGCCTGGGCTACCTCTACTTACCATTAATTTTTTTTTTCATTAAATAAAACTACTTAAAGTTGCATAACCCATAAATTTATTATTAATATATTTTTTCATAACATATCTTAAAATTACGATGAAATAAATTGTGAGACAGATTCACTATTCCCGCTATTAATATTTTACTCTTATTAATGAAACGATAGGAATAACATTCACTACTTGGCCGTAATCATTGTTGTTTTCACTACTTCCGCCATAACTATTGTTACTGTCACTACCGCCGCATTAATATTGATAATTTCACTACTCCCGCCGTAATTGTTTTTAGTAAATTCCCGCATTAATATTGATTATTTCACTACTCCCGTTGTTGTTTCTACCACTCTTACTAATCTCGTTGATAATATTGTTACTTTTACTATTCAAATGAGTGATTAATATAATATAACTATATCCAATGTTACTATAATTCTTTTCTTTACTGACAAAATTACTTTTACTACTTAGGCATGCAATTTTAAAAGGATTATGTATTTATATAAATATATTACATATATGCAGTAAATCAAATCGAAAGATTTATGCAATATTATATATTATGGAATCTAACTTGAATTATTTATAATCTACTTATTATATTTTTTTTATGTTAAATAATTAACATCTCTATACATCTAATAAACTATAAAATTTAATAAAATTGCAGATATTTTAAATTTAATATATAATTTTATTATGATAATAATTAATACCATAAGTGTGTATGTTTATACTAATTAATTATTTATTTATTTTAAGGAAATTAACCATCTTCTAGTCTTTTATAAATATTTAGAAAAATTATCAGACATCTTCTTTCTTTTAGTCTTTTTGAAATTGACCATCTTAATTAATTATTTTATTTTAAGGAAATTGACCATGTTTAGGAAAATTACCAAGCTTCTATATAATTTAATTTTAACCCAAAATATATATTATTTGCATTGAGATCCTTTAATCGGGTTCATCACATAGTGCTATTGATTTAAAACTATATAGTATAATTAATTTGAATAACTTTCGTTAATTACATTGAAGTCCCTTGGTTTTTGGATTTAATATATAGTATTGATTCCTCTTACGTCCCCTCACTTGAGTGTCCATTGAGTTTGAAGAGTAGTTAGTGCACATGCTCTCTTATACAGTTATACCATGTGCTGAATTTCCACTTCGTGAGTTATTGGAGGCTGTCAGGATTTAAACTAATGACCTGTTGATCACTCTGATTCTAATATCATGATAAATGAACCATCTCAATCAAAACTTTAAGATAATGGTTGAGACTCAACTATTATATTTATTTCTATCAAACTATTCACTTCACTTCGAAGGATGAAAGATATGGAGTAAATTATAGGCTTTCAATTTGGGGGTGTTTTGGATGTTTGAATTGGTGCTAAAAAAGAAGGGTGGTGCTCATTCATGTACGAGTTTTACTCATTCATGGACGTAAATGACAATAATACCCCTTTTATTTTAATGATTTTATCTTAATACCCTCTTCAATCTCTCTCATCTTTTTACTCTTTACTGCTCTAATTACAACCATCACTCGGCAGCCACCATCCTCGCCGCCGTTCCCTTGCGCCCACCATCCAGACACCAACTCCGAGTACTGAAATAAAAATAAGAAAATAGTCAAAAAAAATTAAAAAAAAATTAAAAAAAAATGAAAAAGAAAAAATGAAACAAGCTGCAACGTGAAACAACCAGTAAACACCAAAACACTTAAAGCAATGTTCACACACCCCAGCCACCACCACCAGGCAGCAACCCCGGTACCACTGCCAGCGGCCCACCCACCAGCCCTTAACTCGCCGACGGCCGCCGTATTTTATCCCAACACCGGCCACCACCGTCATTATATGCAAAACGACAACGACACCCTCTTTACCCCATACCCTGCCACCAATGTCGCCGCCACAACAGGCAACGAACGCCTTCCCTCATCCCAACGCCGGCGACGACCGCCTCCCCTCACCCCAACGCCGGCGACGGTTTAAACGAACCCTAATTTAATTAGTCGAAATCAATTCCGTAATTTGATATAAAATAAATAATAAAATTACGAATTAAAATTATTACTTGAACGATACGAGAATTAGCATCCATAATTGTAATTTGACGGATTTGATAAATTTGATTAATTTCGTGATGGAGAGAATTAGAGAGATTTTTTTTTCTTTTGTTTCTAGGCAAAGGGTATGGAATGGAAAACTAATGAAAAAAAGTACATGAATAAGTAAATATCGTACATGAATGAGCAACTACGAAAAAGAAAGGGCGTTGAATGCCACACTAATCACAGTACACGGGAGCGAGTAAAAGTTGACTTGACAAGCCCGAACCCCGATCCAATAAAATTCAAAAATTGAGTGAATTGAAACTGCGCGACCTAACTCGAACCGAGGCTAACCCGATAACCAAGAGCAACCTTATTTTTACAACCCGAACCCGACCTGAACCGACCGCGACCAAATATTAACTTAACCCGATGGATAACCCGATAATAAATTAGCTTAATAATAGTGTAAATAGGGCCAAAATAACATTTATGTTAACTGTTTTCACTTAAAACTACAATTAATACACTTACACATTGTATAAACATAAAATACACATCACATACTAAATACATAAAATAAAATATATGTTGGTAACCTGACTCGGCACTGACCGCTAATGACCCGACCCGATTCGTCATCCGCTAATGACCCAACCCGAAGATAACCGTTTGTATTATACTCCGTATCCAAATTCATACAGAAATGTAGTGATTTTTTTTTTTTTTTTGGTTTTTCTCTTGTGTTTTTTCATTTTCTATTTGATAACCTTGTGTTTCTGTAATCCCTCATTTATACCCCTGAACTTGATTAATTACTCTAAAACATGAGCAAAGCTGGGTTAGAATTAAATGGTCCGTCAATTAGCTTATGTGGACTTCTTTGTTGGCATTTCTTTTCCTCCATTCCTCTTTATGTTTTCTCTCCACTTTGCCTTTGATTTTCCCTCCATTTTTTCTAAACCTCAACTATATTAACATCTTTATCTTCTTCACTTGCTAAATTGTCCCATATACTTCCCTTTAATTTTCTTCTTTCTCTCTCTACTTATGTCGACATCATCTTCAATGTGAAGAAACCAACCAATTGAAAGCCTTAGTTTTAAGAATCAAGCTTGCAATCGATGTGGAAAAACGCTATCATCAAGATATCCGGGTTAATTAATAATCAAAAGAAATCATATTTTAAATATTTAGATTGCAATAATTTTGTAACGTGGTTGGCTGAAGATCATTTGACGATAACAAAAAGGTTGAAGATAGCATTTGAAGATGAAGTTGATAATGCATCATGTGGAAATGTGATGAAGGAGCAAGTTCTAGGTTTAAAGGAAGAGATTTTAGGTTTGTCAAGGATGATGAAGTTTTATTTCAAGGGTATCTTATATTTATTTGTTTTCTTTATATTAGCCATTGTTATGAAGTAGTGAAAATTTTCAGAAATTTTCAAAATTGTATGAATTGTTATGAATTTTCAAAAATTTCAGAATTAGTAGTATGAGTTTCTATGTCTTTGTATGCTTTTCCATAAATTTCTGAATTTATATGAACACTCGTCACACTTGTTTCCGGAAATAAGATGGATGAAAATTTTCAGAAATAAGGTGAATGACCATTTCAAATTGCAGCCATCAATTCTTGTTCATTACAAAAGAAACTTTTTTTTTTTTTCGACAAATGTAAACCATTATATTAAAGGAAATGAAAACAAAAGTGTCAAAAACAAATACAAGTACAACAGTAAATTAACCAGTAGCTAAACTAACCGACCAGTTACGGCGTGAGCGAAGGAATGTGCGAATTCCTCGCATTGAATTACGCACATCAATTGGGACTGGCTTTTGAGAAGCCAGAACTGAACATAATTTTTGTGATGAAATGATAAAAGCAATATCAGTGAAAGTAGAAAACTCTTGAGTCTTCATAAACTGGTGCAATGCATGAGAGTGCGCCGCGAAGGAAGAGGAAGCACGCAAGTAGAAGATCTTAGGCAAGCAAGAGTCAGATACAACAGTAGCCATATATCCATCCTGAAAGGAACTCCTGCAAATGGATATCTCATAAGAGACCGTAGCACTCAAAATTGTCGGATACATACCTGCCATATTGGGAATTCGCCGTGATTGAAACTCTTCATGACAGAGAGAAGATAAACTTAAATGTGACCGGTGCAAGGTCTCTACTAGACGAAGTATGCGTTCAGGCTCAAGTGTAGCATTTTCAAAAACTATGGAGTTTCGAGTGAGCCAAATGGAGCGCAAGATGCAAAAGAAGTACAGCAAACAATCAAAACCTGTTGATGAAGAACGATGAAGGTACAACAGATGATCAGCGAGCCATGTAAAGAAAGAGACATTTGAGTTAGCCATAGATCGAATTCCAAGCCATGAAGCCCTCCAGACATGTTGAATTACATCACATGAGCGGAACAAATGCTCAGGAGTCTCTGTACCCGATCGACATAACGGGCAGGAAGTATCAAGGCTAAAACCTCTATGGGCTAGAACAGTCTTTGCCGTGATGATGTGATAAGCAAGGCGCTAGATGAAAAGGGGGAATTTGCTGGAGAACGGAACTAGCCATATCAATTTCCATGGAAAGACACTTAACTATGGTGGTCTCGGCGAAAGCTTAGGTAGAAGATACTTGTAGCCCGATTGTATATTATAGGCGCCATCCTCAGTGTATTTCCAATACAAGTAGTCATCAATTTCAAGTAGAGGTGGTTCCATAGCCAAGATGGCCTTAGCAGTTGAGTTGTCAAAAACACGAAAGATAAGAGGTGTTCTCCATGAGCCATTCTCGCAAATCAAATCTGAAAGTGTAAGAGAGTGACTACACTGATCTCGTCGAACACCTGGTGTCTTCCCTTGTACCCAATGACTAGTTAGAAGATTAATTAAATTGCCATTGCCAACTTTCCATGCCATAGCTTCAGAGCAATTTGCAGCAACTCGACAAAGCCCTTGCCATACAAATGATGGTTGTGAGACCTTGGACTTCTGATTAGGAATAGGGAGATCTTTCCGATATTTGGGTGTGAGATATTTGGCAAGAATACCAGTAGGTCTATGATGAATGCGCCAAAAATTATTCAAAAGATAAGCCTAACTTAGAACGGTCACCGATTTGATACCAAGTCCTCCCGTAACCTTCGGAGTATGTAAGTGTGGCTGAGAGAGCCAGTGAATTGATATTTGAGAAGAGTTTTTACTCCACCAGAAGGCCGCAATTAAGGAGTCAAGCTTCCTAGAGACAGAAAGTGGTAGAGGAACAGCAGCAAGAATGTGGACCAACGAACCAATTAAGATAGAGTTAATGATAACAAACTTGCTAGGCTGAGATAAATGAAGAGAAGCCCATGACGAAATACGTGTAGTAATCTTGTCCAGGAGATCATGAAAAGCATTCTTCTTACATTTAGGAAGGTCAACCGGAACACCCAAGTAAGTACCAAAGGAATCAGCTACTTTCATACGCAAAATAGAGGTCATGTGGGATTTGAAATCAGCTGGCGAATTTGGACTAAATTTAATAAACGACTTTTGAAGATTAATCATCTGACCTGAGGCAGCTTCAAAATCATGGAAAATATCTCAAATAGCCTCAAAGGAAGCAGGCGTTGCCTTACAGCAGATAAAAGCGTCGTCAGCATAAAACAAGTGTGATAGAGGCAGAGCATACCGAGAAATCTTGAGGCCAAATATTTGATGACGGGACTCAGCTGCCTGAAGTTGACGAGATATAATTTCCATACACATGATGAATAAATAAGGTGATAGAGGATCTCCTTGACGTAACCCACAAGATGGATGAAAAGAGGTTGAAGGTTCGCCGTTAATCATGATACTATATGTCACAATGGAGATGCACTCCCAAATGAGATTGCGCCAAGATATTGGAAAACCAAAATGATCCAAGGCTGACATGAGGAAATTCCAGGATACACGATCAAAAGCTTTATGCATGTCTAGCTTGATCACAGAGTAACAGTTTGGTCCTTGCTTAGTTTTGTTAATGTAGTGCATTATCTCATGAGCAATAAGGCAACCATCAGACATGAGACGATCGGGAACAAACGCTTGTCGGGATTCAGAAATAATGGAAGGAATTACCAGCCTGAGACGGTTAGCCATACACTTTGAAGCCAAACGGTATATGACATTGCATAGGCTAATCGGTCGAAATTGCGAGACACACGCCGGTTTATCAGTTTTCGGTATTAGAACAATGATGGTATTGTTCCACTCCTTTGGCATGACGCCTGAATTAAGAAACCGAAGAATTGCCGAAGTCACTAAATGGCCTATCTGTGGCCAAAAAGTGTGGAAAAAAAGAGGTTTAATGCCATCAGGACCCGGGGATTTTGATGCATCCATACCACGGAGAGCATTCATAACATCAGTCTCCCTGAAAGGCTCTTGCAATAAAGAACATTCAATTGATCCTAGCCTGGGAAAAGTTAATCCATCAAAACAAGATTGCATAGATTCCACATGAGAGGCAGGAGCAATAGCGGTATTAGAGGTTAGCAAATTCTTGAAATAATGAACAATCTCATCTGTAATAGAGTTGGGGGACTCCAACCATACGTTATCGGTAGATCAAAGGGCCATGATACGATGTTTTGTTGATCTTTGTTTCACTCGGTTATAAAGAAAGCGTGTAGGAAACCCGTCCAAAATCTCACTTTTGACCTTTGAGCGTTGAACCCAGTATTGTCTTTGATTTCGAAGCAATTGTAAGCGAGAGGATCGAAGATGCAGAAAATCTGATGCTGAATTTTCGTCAACTATATGGGTAGCAGTTAAATCCAAATCAGCTTCTATTTCCGACCAATTAATCCCGTGAGAGATGCGATGATTTATAACCCATTGTAGGATTGCACGTCGAGCTGTGGCGAGTTTACGGGACACCACAAACATCGCAGAACCAAAGAAAGGAGTTTCCCAAACTTGTAAAACCAGTTCACGGACCTCAGGATAAGATAAGCACCAGTTATCAATACGATAAGGTCTTTTACGTGGTTTAGAATCCGGGCATAGTGAAAGGATAATAGGTGCATGATCAGAGACAAGAATAGGAAGATGCAAAATTGAAGCAGACGGGAAAAGAGTAAACCAAGCCTAATTAGCATAAGCACGGTCAAGACGTTCCATTATAAAATTACCATCAAACTGACTATTCATCCAAGTAAACCGGGGTCCAAAAAAAGGAACATCCATAAGACCATTCCTAATTTTCCATGCCGTGAAATAACATTGACCCCGAATGAAATTTGAACCTCCAAACTTATCAGCAAACAATTCAATCTGGTTGAAATCTCCTATGAGGAGTAAAGGAGAAAGGTTCAAAACCTTGGAAGTGATCCGATCCCATAAAGATTGGCGATATTCAAACCGAGCTTCACCATATATAAATATAATATATATTACATTATTTGTACAAGGTGCCATAGGGATTACTAATTTACATAAGATAAAGTGAGGTTCTATATATAAGGTTGTTAATTGTAGAGAGTTATCCCATCGCAAAAGGAGGCCGCCACTACATCCAACTGAATCAACACCGCAACAATTAGGCAGGCCCAGATGAGAAGTCTTATTTGAAGCCGAGTCAAAGAAAGTCATGGTTTCTTGAAGAAACAAAATGGACGGATGATATTGGTGGACGCTTCGATGTAGAAAAGGAATTGTAGGATCATCCGTCGATCCTAGCCCCCTACAATTCTAACAAAAGATCTTCATTGGTAAACGGGTGGCGAATTAAGGTCCGCCACCAGACCTAAAACAGGAACCACGGCATCATCTCTGGACAAAGAAAAAGGAACAAGCGTTAGAAATGGTCCGTCCATAAAATTAAAAGGACCACCTTGTTCCAGGCGCGGTTTCTTTGACAAAGGGCCATCAGGAACATAAAACTGAAAGGGAGAGAAAGGCCGTTTAAACCGTGAAACATAAGCAGAGGACGAACTCAGCAAATCTGGCTGCCTATATAGAAAAGGCTCAGATGATAAGGTCCCCAATAGTAACTCTTGTGGTGTTGGTTCATAAACCGTGTCCACAGCCAAATCCATAAAACTCGTTTTGTGAGAACGTTTAAAACGAGTACGGCTGTAAAAATTAAAACCAACCCCTACCTTACGTTTGAAAACAAACTTCACCGTCCTTCCAAGAGAGTCCAAAGCATGATGGTGAGTGCTAGAGGAACTAGCAGGGGGACGAAAAAGGCAACTAACATCAACTAAACGAGGTGGAGTTGATGGTTCAGCTAGACCAAGTTCAAGAGTGGCGTCAACCTTCTCTTCAGGCACACTCATACGAAAAGACGGGGAAACCTCCCTAGCACAAGATGGTGCACCACCATGAGATTGTCCACCAACTTCAACCGAAGAAATACCACCACGAGTTAGTCCACTAACATTAAACGGAGAACAACCAGGAGTAAAAGGTCCAGGCACAACAGAGCCCCTTATCAGCGGGAAGCTCTCAAGCAGAACTTCACGAGACTCATCCTCATGGACACAAGAATCAGGAGGATAAGTTGTAACACCCCCATACTCCGAGTGCCTTACCAGGACCACTCAGGTATGAAGACATCACCATCTCGGTCGCCCGAGGTATGATAATCAAATAGACAAAACAGAAACAACATTTATTGTAAATAGTTTAATGAATCAATACAATCCTCGAAACCAAACTGAAAGTACAATACATTATTCCAAACTATCTGTTCTCAATTGAAACGTAAATAAATGCTAAACTACAAAGGAAGACTCTATCGTCATGTCGTGGCCATCCCAAATATCCCCGTACTCATCTCTATACCGCTCAATATCTGCTCACCATCCCCGAATGGATCACCGCAGTTTTACAAAACAACACCGGGTCAAGACTAATCACACAATCAATATAAACGGCAATAACAAGACAACATAAAGCTGAACTATCACACACACACACACCACCAGCTCCCATCATCTCAATCTCGACCGTCCACCGGACCCACCGCGCCTGGGGGACCGCAGCCGTTCCCACCTAAGCCCCGCTCATCGTACGAGCGATAACCCTGTCCATTAATGTGCACATCCCCTTTCGTGGCGGGTTCCACGAAGGGCAAAACTAGGGCGTGAGATCACTCCCGCAAGTGACCCCACTCAGCCGAGAACGCATCTCGAGAGCCAAAGAAACCAATCACAATCACAATCACAATCATCATGTTAAACAACTAACTACAGCACATCACCAATATCCCATTATGGGACTAATACTGAGTAGGAAATCCTACCTGGAAAGCACAACACGCAGACGGTATCTACAGCTGTATCAAAACGGCTCCTCTACGAATTCTCCTCCTACCATACAACACATAGATGCTACCATTCAAATACTACTCATAAAAACCCCCAAATTCCTAAATTAGGGTTTCATCAATCTTAACAAAACATAATATAAATTATATTAAAAGCTTACCCTCGACGCAAGGAATCCAACGACGCGAACTACGATACAAACTGACCGTCTGAACTCCGGGAATTGTCAAGAACGCGATTAGGAAGAAGACTAGTTGCTTTCTCTCTTAAACAGGTTTTAGGTTTTGTAAAAAGTGATTTAGAACAAATACGAATATGTTTAAATACCTTAATCGCGTAATTAACAAAACCCGAGAAAACTCCCCCGTAAAACCGGACACTCGATCGAGTACCCAAGGTACTCGATCGAGTACCCCCCTACTCGATCGAGTGCCCCAGCTACTCGATCGAGTACCCAACAGGTCAGAAACTGTTTTATTCCGCAACTTGCCCTTACTCGACAGAGTAAGGGCTACTCGATAGAGTACCCCCAAGACATATAAATACGGAGTATTACAGTCTTCCTTCCTTAAAAGGAACTTCGTCCCCGAAGTTCAAACCACTACTAAAACAAAGGTACTCCAAAACATTCCCGACTCAACAACCAAAACAAACTCAACATAAAACACGCTACTTACCCAACTCATCCCGACAACCTACCGACGCAACATATAAAAAGGTGTGTAAAACTCTTAAAAACTGCTCGCGATCATCTCCTACCCCCCTAAAAGAAACAAGGTTACGTCCCCGTAACCATACATACCTGATCAAAAAGGAAGGGGTAACGCTCTTTCATGATATCCTCTGCCTCCCATGTAGCTTCCTCGGTCTCGTGGTTAGACCAAAGGATCTTGAGCAAAACTGTCTCACCACCCCTAGTCTTTCTAACCTTTCGGTCTAGGATCTGCTTAGGTACCTCAAGATATGATAAAGACTCATCAAGCTCTAAGCTCTCTGCCTCCAACACATGTGACGGGTCACTCACATACTTCCGCAGCTGCGATACATGAAACACATTATGTACTCTCTCCAACGCAGCTGGTAAAGCCGCGATACGCAACTTCCCAACTCGCTCTAAGATCTCATAAGGCCCTATAAACTTCTGACTTAGCTTGCCTTTCTTCCCAAATCTCATAACTCCGCGCATAGGAGACACTTTCATAAGAACCTTGTCCCCAACCTGAAACTCTATGTCCCGACGATGTAGATCTCGCATAACTCTTTTGTCGATCCTGGCGCTCTCATCCGTTCCCGATCATCTTAACTGTTCCACCATCTCATGTACCATCTCTGGTCCTAACACCATCAAGCAAAGACTATCGTCCCAACAGATTGGACTCCTACATCTCCTCCCATACAAAGCCTCAAACGGTGCCATACCAATACTAGTGTGATAGCTATTATTGTAAGAAAACTCTATCAAGTCCAACCTCTGCTCCCGCCTACCACCGAAATCCATCACACACGCTCGCAACATATCCTCTAGGGTCTTGATTGTTCTCTCGGTCCCCATCCGTCGCAGGATGAAATGCCGTACTCATCTTCAAAGTCGTTCCCAACGATTCCTGCAACTCCTTCCAAAACCTCGATATAAACCTCGCATCTCTGTCGGACACTATGTCCTTAGGGACTCCATGTAACTTAAGACGTTCTTTCGATAGGCCATAGCCAATTGTGCCTTAGTCCGGGTATCTTTCATTGGAACAAAGTGAGTGACTTGGTCGACGATCCACTATCACCCAAATCATATTGTTACCTTGTTGACTCTTCGGCAAACCCACAATGAAATCCATGGAAATGGATTCCCACTTCCACTCAGGCACCTCCAAAGACTGAACCTTACCTTGTGGTCTTCTCTGTTCCCCTTTAACTCTCTGGCATGTCAAACAACGGGACACAAACTCAGCTATCTCTTTCTTCATCCCAGGCCACCAAAACGTTTTCTTCAAATCTTTGTATAGCTTGTCTCCACCGGGATGAACTGAATATGGTGTGCAATGCGCTTCTGTCATGATTGTCTTTTTCAACTCCTCATCGTTAGGAACACACCATCTACCATCAAACCTCAAGCTACCATCTGTATGAATGGAAAAGCGGGACACTGTCCCTTTCTCCACCCCAGCTCTCCACTCCCCTATCTTAGGATCCAAAGCCTGCTTATCCCGAATGTCATCATAAAACTCCATATGTACTGTCATATCACCCATGGCGTCTCCTTTCTGCATCATATGTATCCCAAAGCTCGCTACCTCATCCCTCAGCCTCATCAAAGATAGAGCTGTACACAGAGAATGTACACTCTTTCTACTCAAAGCGTCAGCAACTACATTGGCCTTCCCTTCATGGTAGATGATCTCCATGTCGTAATCGCCAATCAACTCCATCAACCTCCTCTGTCTCATATTCAACTCCTTCTGCGTGAAGATGTACTTGAGACTCTTGTGATCAGAAAATACCTTAAAGATTGCTCCATAAAGGTAATGTCTCCAAATCTTGAGAGCAAACACCACTGCACCCAACTCCAGATCATGAGTAGGGTAATTCTCCTCATAAGGCTTCAACTGCCTAGAAGCATAGGCAATCACTTTACCATTCTGCATCAACACACACCCCAACCCATTCTTCGAGGCATCCGTATAAACCTCGAAATTCTCGCTCCCTTCAGGCAATGCGAGGACAGGAGCTGTGGTCAAACGCTCCTTTAATGTTTGGAACGCCGTCTCACAACTCTCATCCCAACGAAACCTGTTCTCTTTCCTCATCAACGCCGTCATTGGTCTAGCTATCTTGGAGAAATCCTTCACGAACCGTCTGTAGTATCCAGCTAAACCCAAGAAACTTCTCACTTCAGCAACATTCTTTGGTGCTTCCCACTTTGTCACTGCCTCAATCTTCGCCGGATCCACAGCTACCCCATCTTTAGAGATTACATGCCCCAGAAAGGCAACTTTCTCCAACCAGAACTCACACTTGGACAGCTTAGCATACAACTCATGATCCCTCAAAGTCTGCAACACGATCCTCAGATGCTCCTCATGCTCCTCCTTAGTCTTAGAGTAGACTAAGATATCATCGATAAACACCACCACGAACTGGTCCAAGAACTGTCTGAAGATCCTATTCATCAAATCCATGAACACTGCCGGCGCATTAGACAACCCAAACGGCATCACCACATACTCATAATGGCCATACCTCGACGTGAAAGCTGTCTTCGGTATGTCCACATCTCTAATCTTCACCTGATGGTATCCCGACTTCAAATCAATCTTAGAAAAGACTGTTGCACCACTCAACTGATCAAACAGGTCATCTATCCTTGGCAAAGGATACTTGTTCTTTATCGTCACACGGTTCGGCTCCCCTAATCTATGCACAACCTCGAACTCCCATCTTTCTTCTTCACGAAAAGAATCGGTGCTCCCAAGGCGATACACTTGGTCTAATGTATCCCTTCTCTATCAAATCATCCAACTGCTTCCTAAGCTCCTCCATCTCCTTAGGACCCATACGGTACGGTGCCTTAGAGATTGGCCCCGTCCCTGGCTTCAACTCAACGGTGAAATCTATCTCCCTCTTCGGTGGCAACCCCTAATCTCCTCCGGAAAAACATCTCGCAAACTCTCCCACCATCGGTATCTCGTCAATCGCGGGCTCTCTCTATCCGGTCATCTCTCACATGGCACAAAATCGGAGGACATCCCTTCCTCGTATACGACTTCAAGGTGACAAATGTAATCAACTTAACTTTGGGTTTGACTAGAAACCCACGGTAAGACACACTAACACCCTTAGGGCCTCTTAGGGACACTTTCTTTTGATGACAGTCTATCTTAGCTTTATACTTTCCTAACCAATCCATCCCAACTATCATCTCAAAACCATTAAAAGGAAACTCTAGCAAGTCTACAGGGAAATCGACTTGCCCAACTATCAAGGATACATCTCTAAACAACCTCCCACACGATACGACTCTCTCCGAAGGTATGAAAACTTGCTCCCTAACTGACTCATATACTCTCAAACCCAACTGTTTTACATGACTCGAAGACACAAACGACTGAGAAGCCCCCGAATCAAACAAAACAAACGTAGGAGTACCATTAACAAGGAATGTACCGGTGATAACGTGCGCATCTTCCTCAGCTGTCTTCTTGTCCATCATGAACAACTTGCCATCGGTCTTCCGCCCACCTCCCCGGACAAGATCTTGGTGATGCGGTCGGCTTAGCACCCGACCCTTGATTGTTGTTGTTGTTGTTCGTCGGTGTCTTCGATAAGAATTACCGCCGTTGCGGTTGCCTCCACTCTAGCTCGACCTCCCGGTTTGGCCATGATCCCGCCGGTCTGTTGCTCGCGAAGCTCACAAGCGCAGTCTCCGGAAAGATCCCGGTGCACTTGTGCACTCATGTCTCTTGTGGCCTACACCACCACAACCAAAGCGAGTCACTCCCACTGTTGCTCACACTCCCACGGCCTCTCCCAAAGGAAGTTCCAAAGACTAAACCCGGACCCAGAAGAAAACCCCTTAGATTGATTGTGGTTGCCTTTCTTGAAATTAGATTGGCCACCACCCTCGCTCTCGACTTCCTCTTCTCTCCACCACGACCTCTCCCGAGCCATCTCCACTAGTCTCTCGCTCTCCCACCCCTCTCATACGCTTCCTTTACATCGCAAGGACTCCCACGGGTAACTTATCCATAATTTTCGTGGTTAGCCCTCTCTCAAACCTCAAAGCCGATTCTCCTCACTCAAACCCATATCCTCAAAGATATCTAGATTTCTCATTGAACTGCTGTAGTACTCAAATACAGACATCTCAAAAAGTCATCTTAAACTTGTCGAACTCCTCTCTCAACTTACTCCTCACATGTTCTGGCACGAACTCCTTTCTCACAGCCCTACGAAACTCCTCCCAAGGTATAGCAGGTAACCCCTGGTTGGTGTATATCTCCTTGGCACTCACTTTCACCGAATCCCACCACTTGCCACCGCCTCCCTCGGATAAAATGCAGCCTGATCCACTCTCATTTCATCGGACGAAACTAAATCTAGTATGTTCTCCATCTCCCTCAACCAACTATCAAGAAGGTTAGGCTCCTCAATCCCCTTGTACTCCTTCGGGTTAAACCTCGCAATATAGAGGCTGACTTTAGCATGGTCAACCTCCTTCTCCTTACTCTTATCCTTGTCCTCATTCACTCTCTTCAAGGTCTCGATGGAGCGTCCTGGTGCTCTAACATCTTGACGATGTCGTCCGTAGTCATAAGCTCAGCTCTCGCATACAAGGCATTTCTCTTGGGCGGCATCTTGAAGCTATACAAGAAAGGGTAAACATAAACACACGTACTAAACCCCAAAACATGATAACGCTACGCCCGAACCTACTCGATCGAGTATCCAAACCCACTCGATCGAGTAACGGGCTACTCGATCGAGTGCCCCATGTACTCGATCGAGTACCCAAACTCCCGAACCAAACAGACCTTCTGATCTCTAACCCACTCGATCGAGTATCTAGGCTACTCGATCGAGTGATTTTCCTACTCGATCGAGTACCCCTAGTTACTCGATCGAGTGCCCCAAAATACGATTCTGGACTCAAAATCGCTAAAAACCTACCCGATCGAGTCAGCCTCACTCGATCAAGTACCACCCATACGTAAGAGCTACCCGCATATTATGTCATGTACTCACATGCTAACTTTATAAATCACATTATATCATAACGATCATGCTATTAATTGCCACGTTGTAAAACATTCCATCATGCTATCATTTCATCAACAATGTCTATATATATATATATAACATCACTCTCCTTTTATCTCATCGATTCCAATTCGAACATCCAACCATCAACACATTCCATCACATTGTTACGCAAGTTACTAAGCACATACATGACTCAACACACACATTTCCCCCATGTGACCGGTTCAAAGTTGTAGGGCGACCCCCGCGACTTTAGGACGTCTCCCAAGCCTTTGCACTAGCTCCTACAACTTCTACCCCGGGTTCATTTTAATTGACTCCCTATGTTCGTTAAGTTCATTGGTTACAGGTTTCAGGATCGTTGCTATGATACCATTTGTAACACCCCCATACTCCGAGTGCCTTACCAGGACCACTCAGGTATGAAGACATCACCATCTCGGTCGCCCGAGGTATGATAATCAAATAGACAAAACAGAAACAACATTTATTGTAAATAGTTTAATGAATCAATACAATCCTCGAAACCAAACTGAAAGTACAATACATTATTCCAAACTATCTGTTCTCAATTGAAACGTAAATAAATGCTAAACTACAAATGGAAGACTCTATCGTCATGTCGTGGCCATCCCAAATGCTATCCCCGTACTCATCTCTATACTCGCTCAATATCTCGCTCACCATCCCCGAATGGATCACCGCAGTTTTACAAAACAACACCGGGTCGATACTAATCACACAATCAATATAAACGGCAATAACAAGACAACATACAAATGAACTATCACACACACACACACCACCACCGCTCCCATCATCTCAATCTTGACCGTCCACTGGACCACCACGCCCGGGGGGACCGCAGCCGTTCCCACCTAAGCCCCGCTCATCGTACGAGCGATAACCCTGTCCATTAATGTGCACATCCCCTTTCGTGGCGGGTTCCACGAAGGGCGAAACTAGGGCGTGAGATCACTCCCGCAAGTGACCCCACTCAGCCGAGAACGCATCTCGAGAGCCAAAGAAACCAATCACAATCACAATCACAATCACAATCACAATCATCATGTTAAACAACTAACTACAAAGACATCACCAATATCCCATTATAGGACTAATACGAGTAGAAATCCTACCCGGAAAGCACAACACGCAGACGGTATCTACAAAATTTGTATCAAAACGGCTCCTCTACGAATTCTCCTCCTACCATACAACACATAGATGCTACCATTCAAATACTACTCATAAAAACCCCCAAATTCCTAAATTAGGGTTTCATCAATCTTAACAAAACATAATATAAATTATATTAAAAGCTTACCCTCGACGCAAGGAATCCAACGACGCGAACTACGATACAAACTGACCGTCTGAACTCCGGGAATTGTCAAGAACGCGATTAGGAAGAAGACTAGTTGCTTTCTCTCTTAAACAGGTTTTAGGTTTTGTAAAAAGTGATTTAGAACAAATACGAATATGTTTAAATACCTTAATCGCGTAATTAACAAAACCCGAGAAAACTCCCCCGTAAAACCGGACACTCGATCGAGTACCCACGGTACTCGATCGAGTACCCCCCTACTCGATCGAGTGCCCCAGCTACTCGATCGAGTACCCAACAGGTCAGAAACTGTTTTATTCCGCAACTTGCCCTTATTCGACAGAGTAAGGGCTACTCGATAGAGTACCCCCAAGACATATAAATACGGAGTATTACATAAGTAAAGTCCATTCCATTGTCATCATCTGATGTCGATGATGAAAATGAAAAAACTGGTGATCCTCCACCAGAATCCACAATAACAGGGTCAGAGGATGAGAGAGTATTAACATCAGAATTTAAATAGTGGAGACGAGGAGGAAGTCCAAAGATTTCAGGACTGTAAAAAGACGACCCAGGAGGGCCATGTAACACCTGCAGTCCACGAGCAGTAAGCTCATTCAATCTTGCTTGAATACCACGAGAACCATGTACTTTGCCAGAGGGGCAAAAAGACACACGATGGCCCAAAAGACCACAAGTTCTGCAGAAACGGAAAACTCCTTCATAGGAGAATCCAATCCACTGATGCTCTCTATCATTAAGAGCAAGATAACATCCAGGTATGAGCGGCTTTGAAAGATCCACCCAAACTTTGACACGCACAAAGTTCCGAGGTGGGAGCAGTGAAGGGTATGACTCCTCCTCACAAATATCTCCCACATGTGAGAGGAGAAAAGCTGCAACAGAGGTATTTAGTAACTGGAGAGGAAGATAATGCACACGTATCCAAATAGGAACAACTTGAAAGAGCAAGTTGTCTGGAACAGTGGAAGGTGAGACCGACCTAAACACAAATAAGCTTCCCTCAATGTTCACTGTTTGTCTCTGGCGGAAATAGGCAAGATCAGCAGCTGATGAGAATTCGAAAATATAATAAGGCTTCATAGCCCAAATAAAAACAGAGCCTTGAAGCTTCCAGTGCTTTGAAATCATATCAAAGATACGAAAAATATCCAAAAAACGTTGATCAAGGATTTTGGCAATGAGAGCTTTTGAGAAATCAACTCCAATGAAGTCCGCGCAAAGATATAAGGGTAATTTAAGACTTACACCCGATCGACAAAGGTTAGGCTTAGATGAAGAGGCCATGTTTGAGAGAAACTGAAGTATGAAAAACAGAGGACGAAACAGGTAAAGGAAGAAAATTAAGGTATTAAAGCAGGGGTTAGGGTTACACGGTGGGCATAGGGTGTTTTTAAAGGTAGGGAGGGAACATGAAGAAGGTGAGGTGTCAAACAGAGGGTCTGCATGACTGACAACGCAGCATTTTAGGGGAAGTTAGGCGGTGAAAGAAGAAAGTGGAGGTGTTGGTGGATGGATTAGGCAAGGCAAAGAAAAAGCGGTTAAACGAACTTGAGGGTTAAGAAAACTCTTTTTAGAGAAACTCTTTTAGAGAGAATTTTAAACTTATTTCGGACTTGACAAGCGGGTTCGACTACAAAAGAAACTTAATGAACCATATTTGGTTTCATTACAAAACGGAATTATTTAACAGTTTCAACCATAAACAACATTTGGTTTTCAAGACAAAAAGTGATGGAACACTTGAACAGTTTAAGAGTCATTAATAAAAACTGATAAACCTAAACAAATCACACCAACTGTGGCTAATTTGTCTTCCTCCTCTTACCAATGCTACTACTTGCACCATTTTCTTCTTGGGTGGCTTCAGTGGTGCTCATTATCACTCCCTCCAACTCATCCAAAGACATGAATGTGCTTGAAACTGGTGTCATTATAATGACTTGTATACTCCTCTTCTTTGCCATCTTTCCTTGCATTTCTTCCCTTTCTCTAGCAGTGTACCCTCCCTTAGATGTCTTGAAGTTGTGGCCAAGACATTTGCATTTCTTACATCTTATGGTGATGGACCTCTTGCCTTTCTTCTGCTCTCTTGGTTCTCTTCTTGTATTCCTTGTGTTAGGGTGCAAACCCTTGTCCCACATCGGTAGAATAAAGATGGAAGCTCATCTTTATAAGTGTTTACAAAATATAATAGTACGAGGCCTTTTGGGAAGGAGCCCAAGAGTAAATCCGTGAGGGCTTGGCCCAAAGCGGACAATATCGTACTATTATGGGTTGTGGACACAGACGCAGCAGAGGCCCAACACGAGGTATTCACGCTTCCGCACAACAAGGGATACCGTATCTGGTCTCCATCTGAGGGTAGGGTTATTTTGAGTAGAAATGTTGTCTTTGATGAAAATTCTATGGTTAATCCTACTGTGAAGTCTTATATTTTGTCAGATAGTAGTAGTAGTAGTGTTGATAAACAGGTGGAGCATCAAGACACTCTTGATGAGAGTGTACCACAGGAAGAAGATCAACCACTACAGTCCGAATCCGAATCTGTACCATCAGGTTCTTCATTACCAGTTCCGAATCAGCAGAGTTTGGCCCGTGAGCGGTCAATCAGGCCTAATTTTGGGAAGCCTCCGAATAGACTTGGTTTTGAAGATATGGTGGGTTATGCACTTCAAAGTTCTTTGAGAAGGTGGATCCCGACTTACATGAGCCATCCACTTTCAAAGAAGCAGCTACATGTTCTGAATCTGCCCAATGGCTTACTGCCATGGGAGATGAGATGGAGTCCCTTCAAAAGAATCAGACATGGGAATTATCCAAGAAGCCTCAAGGGAGAAAGATTGTTACTTGTAAATGGGTCTTCAAGACTAAAGAGGGAGAGACTGCTGCTGAGGGTATAAGGTATAAAGCTCGATTGGTAGCTCGTGGGTTCATCGAAAGAGGGGTAGACTACAATGAAATATTTTCGCCAAAGGGTCGACATACTTCCATCGTGAGTGTTACTAGCAATAGTTGCACATCAGGATTTAGAACTCGAACAGCTAGATGTTAAGACAGCTTTCCTACATGGAGAGTTGGAAGAAGAGATATACATGACTCAGTCAGACGGTTTACAGATTTCGGGCAAAGAAGATTACGTTTGTAAGCTGAAGAAGTCCTTATATGGGCTAAAACAGTCTCCGAGGCAGTGGTGTAAAAGGTTCGACAGCTACATGTTGGAGATTGGCTACAATAGGAGTCCGTATGATTGTTGTGTTTATTACAACAAGCTGAATAATGGGTCTTTCATTTATCTGATCCTATATGTAGACGATATGTTGATAGCTGCAGAGAGCAAGGCTGATGTTCAGAAATTGAAGGGTCTCCTTAGTACTGAATTTGAGATGAAAGATTTGGGTGCAGCAAGAAAAATTCTGGGAATGAAGATCAACAGGGATAGAAGCAAGAAGAAGCTTTTCTTATCTCAGAAAGGCTATATTCAGAAGGTGCTAGCAAGGTTTGGCATGTCTACTGCTAAATCTATAGATACTCCTAGTGCATCAAATGCACATCTGTCTGTTGCTTTCTCACCCAAGTCAGCTGAAGAAAGGGAGTACATGTCCCGAGTTCCGTACTCTAGTGCAGTGGGTAGTTTGATGTATGCTATGGTCTGCACTAGACCTGATTTAGCACAGTCAGTCAGTGTGGTGAGCCGGTTTATGGGTGATCCAGGTAAAGAGCATTGGCAAGCTGTGAAGAGAATTTTTCGGTACCTTAAGGGTACATCTAATGTTGGTCTCATTTATGGAGGTGATAGAGAGTGCCTTGTGTTAGGGTACTCAGGTTCTGATTATGCAGGAGATGTTGACAGTAGACGATCAATGACTGGTTATGTTTTTACTCTTGGTGGTTCAGTCGTCAGTTGGAAGGCTACACTGCAGCCTACAGTTACTTTGTCTACTACTGAAGCAGAGTATATGGTGTTGACCGCAGCAGCTAAAGAGGGTATCTGGTTAAAAGGATTGGTCAGTGATTTGGGTCTACATCAGGAGCAAGCTATTGTATTCTGTGACAGTCTTAGTGCAATATGCTTGGCTAAAGATCAAGTCCATCATGAGAGGACTAAGTGATGTGAACATTATTTGCACACATTTAGTCCCCTAATTGAGCCTATTTTGCATACTATTATAGCATTTCATGGCCATTTTATCCGTCAAAACCTTCCTATTTGCTTTTCTATCGAATTTCATATGTTTTGTAGAAAAGGAGATAATAAGGCGGAAATTCCCGTCTTTCGTGCATATTTGGAAGCTTATTGATGATAATATATGGACTAGTATGAAGAGGAGGCAAGAATGATGGCCAATGATGTAGGAATAAAGAGTATATAGAAGGGTCATAAGGTTTAAAGCAAGGAGGAAAAGCAAGGAAGCCATTCATGAAGAAAACTGCTCGGAACGCAAACCAAGGGTTGCTCCTTTGGCTCTGAAAATATGCTAGATGGAACAGCGTCGAAAAAAACAAGTGATCTAGGCTTTTGAATCACTCCAATAGGAGTCCGGATGAGAAAATGACGTCCGTTTTACAATCCGAGCTCAAACAAAGAAGCTGTAAAGGAATCCGCGCGTCCCGAGCTGAAGACGCCCGTCTTCCCTACAATCCGCTCGGATTGCTCCAAATCCGCTCGGATTCCCCTCCTTTTTGCCCGAGCGTCTTGCTCCGAATCCGCCCGTCTTCCCCTGCTACAATCCGAGCGTCCCGAGGCTAATCCGCTCGGATTCCTTTCCAGCGATTTTCGTGTTCTTCAAGCTCCAAGAAAGACGCCCTTCCTTCGAAAAATACCGGCTCCTCCCTGCTCAAATCCCAAAAGTGTAATTACTAGTTTAGCCCTTAGTTAACCCTAATGCATCCACCTAATTTCCACTATAAATAACCCATTTGTAATAATCAAACCATCAAGTTTTAGAGTATCAAGCTTTTATTAGATTAAATCAAGCTTTCTTAGATTAGATTAGGAGTAGATTAGAATAGATTAATCTCAATCTTTCCACACAAATTACACATTAATCTCTCCTAAATTATTGTTCAAGTTTATAATTCAAGTTTATTATTGGGTAATTGAAGATTATTGGGTTTATTGGGAGATTGACAACCTTCCATCAACTATCAAGTTCTTCTATTATTCTTTGCTTTATTGTTTGGATCATCTTAAGTTGGTATAATTCCTTTACTCTTTACTCTTTATTGTTCATTTCTTCATTCCATTATCATGTTTATACTTGTTGTGATGATTGACACCATTAATGACATGTTTCCCATGATAATGAGTGAGTAGTTATTTAGCTAGGATTAATGGGTAATTATGGGAAACCAACATGGGATTGATTAATGCTTAATCTAATATGTTCACATGATTAAATTGCTTGCTTGTTGTGATGTCAACTTTATGCACATGTTATGTTTGATGAAATGCTAAGCCTATGAATCCTTGCATTTTTACCATCTCTTATCTACTCAACTTGACTTGTAAGATATAAACCAACTCGAGTCTTGTTAGACCATGCTTAGAAGTTGATTAGGAGGAAAGTAAGTCGACTTGTAGGTGTTGTACAATCTAATAGATTCGGCTCCGGGACCCAACTCTTCCTAAGAACCGTAAGATATAACCCAACTCGGTTTCTCCACAACATTAATTGCTTGCAACTTTGTAAACATGTTCGTATGATCAACACCATGAATCCCCTATGACCCCATGACATCCTAGCACTTTTAATCATTTGTTTACATCTTTCCTTTTATTGCTTATTGCTTGCATTAGTCTAGAACACAACTACAAACCCCATCAATTGTGACACTAGCATATATTGAGATAGATAGACTTAGAACCCAAAGCACACCGTCCCATGGATCGACCTCGACTTACCGCTAACTAGTAGTTTGTTGAGTATTATAAATGTGTTTGATTGGATGAGTGACGACCTCGACCACGATCAAAATGGCGCCGTTACCGGAGATGGTGCTATGTGATTAAGTTCTTACTTGTTTGTCTATTTTGATTTTGCTTTCACCTTGAGGAACTTGTTCCTCAAGGATTGTTCTTACCATCTTTGTGTAGTTTCCATGCTTGTAGTTGTTTCCTTGTCTTAGCTATGATGGCTCAAGACTTGACATATGGAGTATATGTTGGATCTTTTGAGTATGACTATGGGGAGTTTGAGGAGCAAGTCAACACAAACCTACCTTATTATTCGTACAATGAAAATCCTAACTATTACCCCAAATTTTCCACCATAATCACCACATCCAATATCCACAACAAACACCCACCCAATACCCACTTCATAATGAGCTTCAATTGCCACAATACAACCACTTTCACACTTACCCACAACAAGAACATGAGCCCATTCAAAATGTGATTCTCCAAATGATGGGAGATCAATAAAACTTCTTCAAACAAATGCTAGAAGAGAGCCAAAAAAGGGACAATGTTCTTCAAGGCATTGTTACCCAAGGTGAGAAGTTGGAGATTCAAATTGCCCAAATAAAGGAAGCCCAAATAACTACTCCTTACCATTCCTTAGACCATGAGTGTGAGTTTGAAGAAGTTACCTTTGATGAGAAGTGGGAAGAGCCAATCTCTTTGGGCTCTTGTGAGTATGAAAGTGTGGTATTTGATGATGAAGACATAAGGTTGAGCAAGCCAAATACTCTTAACCTTTGTGAGTATGAGGGTGTGTCCTTTGAAGTGAATGTTGGATTGTTGGAGATAGAGTTACATGAAGCCCCCATTTATGATTCATATGAAGATAGCAACAATGATGATGAACCTAACGGATGGACTCATAATATCACCTTGATTGAGGGGCCTATCCTTGAGACATTTGAGATACCCTATCATGAAGAAGAACGTCCTTCCTTTATTCCTCATGAAGACCACTTGACACCTATCATGGAGACAATGATCATTGAAGAGGATATGATAGACCTTCTTCAAAAGGCCAAAATTTCATAAAGGGTACTTGGTGGAAAAGCTCAAGAACAAAATTTCAAATGAACGTGCTTGTGGAAGTTTGGCACCCACAATCTCAACTCCTAAGGTATCCGGTCATCAATGTTATGAGAATTCTCCTTCTACCTTAGAAGGATTGAATAATCAAAATGCTATCATCATCACAAAAATTGAAAGAGAAGGTGGCAAGTGGAAATCTCCGGATGAAAATAAGCCATACTTCATACCTTATGTTGGCAAGAATCATGGGCTTATCGGTTTGAAGCATTGGAAGAAGGCAAGTGCTAAGGGTAAGGTGAAGAAGAGAATAAGTGACAAGCTTCCTTGGCCAAGCTTTATTTTGAATTGGAACAAACCATATTCATGCTTATTTGAGGATTGTGCTCAAGCATTTGACCGATTATTAAGAGCATTGAGCAACATGGACAAAATCAAAAGCCATGACAACAAGGAATGAGTTTGGTGGAGTCCTCCCTCAAACCACCATTTGTAAGATACCCTTTCCTTTCACTTTGCATTACATTTCCACTTGCATTTAGTTATATACATATACATTTAGCTTGCATTTGTATTATATTTCATATTGCATTTACATTAGTTAGTTCATAGTATAGTTGCATTATAATATAATTCATATAGATAATTGCATGTAGACTAGAATTCATGCATTGTCACTAATGGCCAAACCTATTCATTTCTACACTAGAAATAGTGTTTAAATCGGTTTGGGGAGGTTTGATAATAGGTGACCATAATTTATTAGAAATCATGCATCATATAGTATAGTTTAGATTGCATTCATTTGTTATATATGTCATATAGAATTGCATTTAGTTAGAGCATGCATTCATTCATACCATATCATTGCATTTGTACTTTATTTCAAAAAAATCAAAAATCCAAAAACATGTATTTCTTTTTCATTCCTACTCCTACATGTACATTGAGGACAATGTCCAAAATAAAGTGGGGGATGGGAATTTATATTCCAAAAATGCATAAAAATTGAAAAATTTCAAAAAATCACAAAAATATGTCTTTTAATTTCATAAAAACAAAAACCATAAAAATTTGAAAAATTTAAAAATCCAAAAACAAGTTCATTTCCTTTTGTAGTGTAGTCATGTATATATTGTTTTGTATATATTGTGTTTGTTCTATCCTTGTTCACATTGATCGACTACGCCACATCCGAGACATGAGGATATTGAAGACCGCATGGTATGATCTTTCCAATCTCCTTTTTCCTCTTTATGTTAATGACTATGTGGCTTTATTTTGATTGATGCGGTACAACAATGTGAACTTAGGACTTGTATTTAGATTATATGTCATATTAGTTGGTAGAATCATATGCATTAGGATGTATAAATGTTAGTTGCATCATGGCATGTAGTTTGCATGTTAGAAAAATTTTGTGAAACCGTCTACTTGGGAAGCTTGACAAGTGTATATAGGCCCTAGTAGATGCTTTTTGTTCTTAAGACTTTGCTTGTTAGAATACTTGTAAAACACCCTAGGATGTGTCATGCTAGTATCCTTTGACCCATGGATTAAGGCCTAGTCAAGAGTACCTTGTGGTGTGATAACTCCTTGGCTACCGTTTATTCCAAGGTGACCCTTGAAACCATGCATCCATCCATCCATCATCCATGTTCTACCACATTTTTGTCATCAAAGGGAATGGGCACAAAAAGAAAATCAATTTGAGTTCAAAGAAATGAAAAGAAAAGAAAAAGTTTGCAAAATGCATCAAAAGAAAAGAGGAGCAAAAAATAGAACACCTAAAGCTTCAAATATAAGCCACCCTCACTACATATGGGGTGACTTTGAAAATGTTCAAAAGAAATGCAAAGAAAAGTTGAAAAGTTGTCAAGTATTGAAATGCAAAAAATCAAAAGAAATGGCAAAAGAAAGTGTTCTCAAATGTTATATGCCACAAGAAATTGGGGGGAAAAACAAAAACAAAGCAAACTCCCAAAAAGAAACTCAAATACTATCGATCCCTTTATCCATCGTATCCATTTTTGTGCATGGTAGAGAGGGGACGACCCTTCTTCTTGTCTAGGCAAGAGGGGGAACTCCGCGATCCTCCAGTGTTTCTAATGCCATAGGGAGTCTACTCTTGACAAAAGATTAACGATTGAGGACAAAGGTACCCTAGCTTGACACAACTTGGAGGTGATTTATTGGTATCCTTCTAGGCTTAGTAGTTTGAAGAAATTGTATCTATGAAGGTGTAACACCCCCATACTCCAAGTGCCTTACCAGGACCACTCAGGTATGAAGACATTACCATCTCGGTTACCCGAGGCAATGATAATCAAATAAACAATGAAGAAACAACGTTTAAATATAAATACTTAGCGAAGAGTTACAATTCTCGAAACCAAACCAAATATATAATACATGTCCTCAAACTGACTGTTCTAACTGAAATGTAAATAACTAATAGGCTACAGCGGAAGACTCCTATCATCATGTCGTGGCAATCCCAGCTATCCCAGTACTCATCTCAATACCTGCTCAATATCTGCTCACCATCCCCGAATGGATCACCGCAGGTTTACAAAACAACACCGGGTCGACTAATCACACAATTCAATATATACTAACAATAAGATAAACAGACAACTTAACTGTCACACACACACAATCACGCCAAATCCAATCATCTCAATCACCGATCGTCCACCTGACCAGGACCCCGCCAAAGGGGGGACCGCAGCCGTACCCACCAAATCCCCGCTCCACATAGTGAGCGACAACCCTGTCCATTAATGTGCACATCCCCTTCCGTGGCGGGTTCCACGAAGGCGAAACTAGGGCGTGAAGCCACTCCCGCAAGTGACCCCACTCAGCCGAGGCCACGCCTCGCGAACCATAGACAACGATCACAACCACAATCACAACACAATTACTATATCAAACAACCAAACACAACACATCAACCAATATCCCATTATGGGACTGATACTGAGTAGGAAATCCTACCTGGTAAGCACACAATCAGACGGTCTCTACTGCTGAATCAAAAAGCTTCCTCTATGAAACCTCCTCCTATCATACGACATATAAATGCTACCGAATCATATACTATACAAAATCCCAAAATCCCTTAATTAGGGCTTAACCAAAATAAAGGAAATACAATAAAAAGGGTGCATAGATCTTACCCTCGACGCAAGGAACTCAACGGTATAACCAACGCTCAGAACTAACCTTCCAAACTCCGGGGATTGCTAATTATGCGATTAGGATGAAGAACTTGCTTGCTTTCTCTCTTAAACAGTAATTTAGGTTTTGCAAAAGTGATTTAGAATAATGACGATAAAGCTTATATACCTTAATCGCATAATTAACAAAACCCGAGAAAACTCCCCGTAAAACCGGACACTCGATCGAGTACCCAAGGTACTCGATCGAGTACCCCCTTACTCGATCGAGTACCCTAGTTACTCGATCGAGTACCCAACAGGTCAGAAACTTTTCTAAAACGCCACTTAACCTTACTCGACAGAGTAAGGCCTACTCGATAGTGTACCCCAAGACTTATAAATACGGAGTATTACAGTCTTCCCTCCTTAAAAGGAACTTCGTCCCCGAAGTTCAAACCACTACTAAACAAAGGTACTCCCATACATTCCTGACTCAACAACCAAAACAAAATTCAACATAAAACGTGTTACTAACCCAACTCATCCCGACACACATACCGACACAACATACACAAAGGGTATGAAACTCTTAAAAACTGTTCGCGATCATCTCCTACCCCCCTAAAAGAAACAAGGTTACGTCACCGTAACCATACATACCTGATCAAAAAGGAAAGGGTAACGCTCTTTCATAGCCTCCTCTGGCTCCCATGTAGCTTCCTCGGTCTCGTGGTTAGACCAAAGGATCTTGAGCAGAACTGTCTCACCACTCCTAGTCTTTCTAACCTTTCGGTCTAGAATCTGCTTAGGCACCTCCAGATACGATAAGGACTCATCTAGATCTAAGTTCTCGTCCTCTAACACATGTGACGGATCACTCACATACTTCCGCAGCTGCGATACATGAAACACATTATGCACTCTCTCTAATGCAGCTGGTAAAGCCAGACGGTATGCAACTTCCCCAACTCGCTCTAAGATCTCATAAGGCCCGATAAACTTCTGACTTAACTTGCCTTTCTTCCCAAATCTCATAACCCCACGCATAGGAGACACTTTCAAAAGAACCTTGTCCCCCACTTGAAACTCTATGTCCCTGCGATGTAGATCTGCATAACTCTTTTGCCTATCCTGAGCTGCCCTCATCCGTTCCCCGATCATCTTAACTGCTCCACCATCTCATGCACCATCTCTCGGTCCTAAAACCACTTTGCCTCAAAGACCATCGTCCCAAAGAAATTGGACTCCTACATCTCCTCCCATACAAAGCCTCAAACGGTGCCATACCAATACTAGTGTGATAGCTGTTATTATAAGAAAATTCTATCAAGTCCAACCTCTGTTCCCAGCTACCACCAAAGTCCATCACACAAGCTCGCAACATATCCTCAAGAGTCTTGATTGTTCTCTCAGTCTGTCCGTCTGTCGCAGGATGAAATGCTGTACTCATCTTCAAGGTTGTTCCCAACGATTCCTGCAACTCCTTCCAAAACCTCGATATAAACCTCGCATCTCTGTCAGACACTATGTCCTTAGGGACTCCATGTAACTTAAGCACGTTCTTTCGATAGGCCATAGCCAATTGTGCCTTAGTCCATGTATCTTTCATTGGAACAAAGTGAGCTGACTTGGTCAGTCGATCCACTATTACCCAAATCATGTTGTTACCTTGTTGACTCTTTGGTAAACCCACAATAAAATCCATGGAAATGGATTCCCACTTCCACTCAAAACCTCTAAAGACTGAATCTTCCCTTGTGGTCTTCGCTGTTCCCCTTTAACTCTCTGGCATGTCAAACAACGGGACACAAACTCAGCTGTCTCTTTCTTCATCCCAGGCCACCAAAACGTTTTCTTCAAATCCTTGTACAGTTTGTCACCACCCGGATGTACTGAGATGGTGTACAATGCGCCTCTGTCATGATAGTCTTTTTCAACTCCTCATCATTAGGGACACACCACCTACCATCGAACCTCAAACTACCATCTGTATGAATAGAAAATCGGGACGCTGTCCCTTTTTCTACCCCCGCTCTCCACTCCACCATCTTGGGATCCAACGCCTGTTTACCTCGAATATCATCATAAAACTCAAGATGTACCGTCATATCACCCATGGCGTCTCCTTTCTGCATCATATGTATCCCAAACCTCGCTACCTCATCTCCCAGCCTCATCAAAGATAGAGCTGTACACAGAGAATGTACACTCTTCCTACTCAAAGCATCAGCAACAACATTGGCTTTCCCTTCATGGTAGATGATTTCCATGTCATAGTCGCCAATTAACTCCATCCACCTCCTCTGTCTCATGTTCAACTCCTTTTGAGTGAAAATGTACTCGAGACTCTTGTGATCAGAAAATACCTTAAAGATTGCTCCATAAAGGTAATGTCTCCAAATCTTGAGAGCAAACACCACCGCACCCAACTCCAGGTCATGAGTAGGGTAGTTCTCCTCATAAGGCTTTAATTGCCTAGAAGAATAGGCAATCACTTTACCGTTCTGCATCAACACACATCCCAACCCATTCTTTGAGGCATCTGTATAAACCTCAAAGTTCTCGATCCCTTCAGGCAATGCTAAGACTAGAGCCGTGGTCAAACGCTCCTTTAATGTTTGGAACGCCGTCTCACAACTCTCATCCCAACGAAACCCGTTCTCTTTCCTCATCAACGCCGTCATAGGTCTAGCTATCTTGGAAAAATCTTTCACGAACCGTCTCAGTAGTATCCAAATAAACCCAAGAAACTCCTAACCTCAAAGAACATTCTTCTGCTTCCCACTTTGTCACCGCCTCAATCTTCGCCGGATCCACAGCTACCCCATCTTTAGAGATCACATGCCCCAGAAAAGCAACTTTCTCTAACCAAAACTCACACTTAGATAGCTTAGCATACAACTCATGGTCCCTCAAAGTTTGCAACACGATCCTTAGGTGCTCCTCATGTTCCTCCTTAGTCTTAGAATAGACTAAGATATCATCGATAAACACCACTACAAACTTATCCAAAAACGGTCTAAAGATCCTATTCATCAAATCCATAAACACTGACGTTGCATTAGACAACCCAAACGGCATCACCACATACTCATAATGACCATACCTTGACGTGAAAGCCGTCTTTGGTACGTCCACCTCTCTAATCTTCACCTGATGGTACCCCGACCTCAAATCAATCTTAGAAAAGACTGATGCGCCACTCAACTGATCAAACAGGTCATCTATCCTTGGCAAAGGATACTTGTTCTTCACCGTCACTCGGTTCAGCTCCCTGTAATCTATGCACAACCTCAAACTCCCATCTTTCTTCTTCACGAAAAGAACTGGTGCTCCCCACGGCGATACACTAGGTCTAATGTATCCCTTCTCTATCAGATCATCCAACTGCTTTCTAAGCTCCTCTATCTCCTTAGGACACATGCGGTACGGTGCCTTAGAGATTGGCCCCGTCCCTGGTTTCAACTCTACTGTGAAATCTATCTCTCTTCCTACGCAACCCCGAATCTCCTCTCGGAAAAACATCGACAAACTCTCCCACCACCGTATCTCATCCACTCACGGACTCTCTATCCGGTCATCTCTCACATGGCACAAGATCAAAGGACATCCCTTCCTCGGATAAGACTTCAACGTAATAAATTTGCAATCAACTTAACTTTGGGTTTGACTAGAAACCCACAGTAAGACACACTAACGCCCTTAGGACCTCTTAAAGACACTTTCTTTTGATGACAGTCTATCTTAGCTTTATACTTTCCTAACCAATCCATCCCGACTATCATCTCAAAACCGTCAAAAGGAAACTCTAGCAAGTCTACAGGTAGATCAACTTGCCCAACTATCATAGATACATCTCTAAACAACCTCCCACATGATACAGACTCACCCGAAGGTATAAAAACTTGCTCACTAACAGACTCATATACCCTCAAACCCAACCGCTTAACATGACTCGAAGATACAAACGACTGAGAAGCCCCCGAATCAAACAAAACAAAGGTATGAACACCATTAACAAGAAAAGTACCGGTGATAACGTGAGCATCCTCCTCAGCTGCTTTCTTCTCCATCATGAATAACTTTCCACTGGTCTTCTATCCACCTCCCTGGACAGTACTGGCTGAGGTGGTCGGCTTAGCACTCGACCCTTGATTGTTGTTGTTGTTCGTCGGTGGTTTCTGATAAGAATTACCGCCGTTGCGGTTGCCTCCACTCTGGTAACTCTGACTTCCCCGGTTTCGCCATGATCCAGCCGGTCTGTTGCTCACGTAGCTCTGCGCAAGTCTTTGGAAAGATCCCGGTGCACTTGTGCACTCATGTCTCTTGTGGCCCACACCACTACAGCTATAGCAGGTCACACCCCAACTACCACTAACACTTCCTCGGCCACGCCCAAAGGAAGCCCCAACACTGAATCCTGACCCAGAAGAAAACCCCTTAGACTGATTGTGGTTGCCTTTCTTGTGATTAGATTGGCCACCACCCTCGCTCTTGGACTTCCTCTTCTCACCACCCGACCTCTCCTGAGCCATCTCTACCAACCTCTCAGCTCTCCCAGCCCTCTCATAAGCTTCCTTAACATCTGTAAGGACTCCCACGGGTAACTTATCCATAATCTTAGGGGTCAACCCTCTCTCAAACCTCGGTGCCAAATTCTCTTCACTCAAACCCATATCCTCAAGATACCTAGACTTATCATTGAACTGCTCGTAGTACTCGGCCACGTATATCTCGGCGGTCATCTTAAAACTCACAAACTCTTTTCTCAACTTACTCCTCACATGCTCCGCACAAACTCCTTTCACACACCCTACGAAATTCCTCCCAAGGTATAGCGGGTAAGCCTTGGTTTGTATATATCTCCTTAGCACTCACTTTCACCGTATCCCACCACTTGCCACCGCCTCCCTCGGATAGAACGCAGCCTGTTCCACTCTCATCTCATCAGGACAGTGAACCAAATCTAATATGTTCTCCATCTCTCTAAGCCAACTATCGACAAGGTTAGGCTCCCCAACTCCCTTATACTCTTTCGGGTTAAACCTCACTATATAGAGGCTGATTTTAGAATGATCAACCTCCTTCTCCTTATCCTTATCCTTATCTTTTCCCACAGTCTTTAAAGCCTCAGTGAGAGCATCCTGATGCTCCAACATCTTAACGATGTCATCTATGTTCATAAGCTCAGCTCTCGCATACAAAGCAGTCTTCTTGGGCGGCATCTTGAAACTATATATAAGAAAAGGGTAAACATAAACACACGTACTAAACCTCAAAACACGAAAACACGCTGCCCAGAACCTACTCGATCGAGTTCCCAAACACACTCGATCGAGTAACGGGCTACTCGATCGAGTGCCCAACATACTCGATCGAGTACCCAAACATCAGACCCCAACAGACCTTCTGATCTCTAACATACTCGACCGAGTAGCTAGGCTACTCGATCGAGTGACCCCCTACTCGATCGAGTACCCCTAGTTACTCGATCGAGTACCCAAAAACACGATTCTGGACTCAAAATCGTCAAAAACCCACCCGATCGAGTCAGTCCCACTCGATCGAGTCACACTAACTCAGAAACGCTACCCGCATGCTATATCATATGCTAACATGCTAAAAACTTTATATAACCACATATTATATCATAACTAAGCATATAATGCTACGCATTCTTTCGCATTTATCTACAAGATCATTATATCATGCTATTAAATGCCACCTTGTAAACATCCAACATGTTATCACTCCAACAACAAGTCTACATATATCATTAATCTTTCTTTCACATCCTCAACCTTCTACTTCAAACATCCAACAATTAACACACTTCATCACATTCTTACACAAGCTAACTAAACAACACATATGACCTTGACATACACCCCCCATGTGACCGGTTCAAAATTGTTGGGCAAGTTCGCGACTTTAGGACGTCTCCCAAGCCTTTGCATTAGCTCCTACAACTTTTACCCCGGGTTCATTTTAATTGACTCCCTATGTTCATTAGGTTCATTGGTTACAGGTTTCAGGATCGTCGCTCTGATACCATTTGTAACACCCCCATACTCCAAGTGCCTTACCAGGACCACTCAGGTATGAAGACATTACCATCTCGGTTACCCGAGGCAATGATAATCAAATAAACAATGAAGAAACAACGTTTAAATATAAATACTTAGCGAAGAGTTACAATTCTCGAACCAAACCAAATGTATAATACATGTCCTCAAACTGACTGTTCTAACTGAAATGTAAATAACTAATAGGCTACAAATGAAGACTCCTATCATCATGTCGTGGCAATCCCAAATATCCCAAAGTACTCATCTCAATACCTGCTCAATATCTGCTCACCATCCCCGAATGGATCACCGCAGTTTACAAAACAACACCGGGTCGATACTAATAACACAATTCAATATATACTAACAATAAGTTAAACAGACAACTTAATCGTCACACACACACAATCACGCCAAATCCAATCATCTCAATCACCGATCGTCCACTGGACCCCCCGCCGCTGGGGACCGCAGCCTGCACCCACCAAATCCCCGCTCCACATAGTGAGCGACAACCCCGCCCATTAATGTGCACATCCCTTCGTGGCGGGTTCCACGTAATACGAAACTAGGGCGTGAAGCCACTCCCGCAAGTGACCCCACTCAGCCGAGGCCACGCTTCGCGAACCATAGACAACGATCACAACCACAATCACAACACAATTACTATATCAAACAACCAAACACAACACATCAACCAATATCCCATTATGGGATGATCATCGAGTAGAAATCCTACCCGTAAGCACACAATCGACGGTCTCTCTTCGAATCAAAAAGCTTCCTCTATGAAACCTCCTCCTATCATACGACATATAAATGCTACCGAATCATATACTATACAAAAACCCCCAAATCCCTTAATTAGGGCTTAACCAAAATAAAGGAAATACAATAAAAAGGGTGCATAGATCTTACCCTCGACGCAAGGAACTCAACGGTATAACCAACGCTCAGAACTGACCTTCCAAACTCCGGGGATTGCTAATTATGCGATTAGGATGAAGAACTTGCTTGCTTTCTCTCTTAAACAGTAATTTAGGTTTTGCAAAAGTGATTTAGAATAATGACGATAAAGCTTATATACCTTAATCGCATAATTAACAAAACCCGAGAAAACTCCCCGTAAAACCGGACACTCGATCGAGTACCCGAGGTACTCGATCGAGTACCCCCTTACTCGATCGAGTACCCTAGTTACTCGATCGAGTACCCAACAGGTCAGAAACTTTTCTAAAACGCCACTTAACCTTACTCGACAGAGTAAGGCCTACTCGATAGAGTACCCCAAGACTTATAAATACGGAGTATTACAGAAGGAGTGTGTACCCTTGAATTGCTTCCCTTGTAGATAATTTCCGCCACTTAGATGAGGAAAGTGGCTATTCTTTTGTAGATGCATCCATTACTTTATTTTGTGTACTTAATGATTGGATGTGTCGCCATTTTGGCAAGACCCACCTTGCCTTGCAAGAAGGCATCCTACCTCATAGTTGTCTTGTTGTGAGTTGAAGGGGCAGAGTGAGACCCGCTAATTGTCTCATATCGGTTATGTTATTAGGTTAGTTTAAATAAAGGTCTAGTTTTAGTCACCTCTTTACTCGGGACGAGTAAAGGTTCGGTTTGGGGATATTTGATGTGAACATTATTTGCGCACATTTAGTCCCCTAATTGAGCCTATTTTGAATACTATTATAGCATTTCATGGCCATTTTATCCGTCAAAACCTTCATATTTGCTTTTCTATCGAATTTCATATGTTTTGTAGAAAAGGAGATAATAAGGCGGAAATTCCCGTCTTTCGTGCATATTTGGAAGCTTATTGATGATATTAGATGGACTAGTATGAAGAGGAGGCAAGAATGATGGCCAATGATGTAGGAATAAAGAGTATATAGAAGGGTCATAAGGTTTAAAGCAAGGAGGAAAAGCAAGGAAGCCATTCATGAAGAAAACTGCTCGGAACGAAAACCAAGGGTTGCTCCTTTGGCTCTGAAAATATGCTAGATGGAACAGTCATTTAAAAAAACAAGTGATCTAGGCTTTTGAATCACTCCAATAGGAGTCCTGGATAGAAAATGACGTCCGTTTTACAATCCGAGCTCAAACAAAGAAGCCAGACAGAATCCGCGCGTCCCGAGTCAAGACGCCCGTCTTCCCTACAATCCGCTCGGATTGCTCCAAATCCGCTCGGATTCCCTCCTTTTGCCCGAGCGTCTTGCTTCGAATCCGCCCGTCTTCCCCTGCTACAATCCGAGCGTCCCGAGGCTAATCCGCTCGGATTCCTTTCCAGCGATTTTCGTGTTCTTCAAGCTCCAAGAAAGACGCCCTTCCTTCGAAAAATACCGGCTCCTCCCTGCTCAAATCCCAAAAGTGTAATTACTAGTTTAGCCCTTAGTTAACCCTAATGCATCCACCTAATTTCCACTATAAATACCCCATTTGTAATAATCAAACCATCAAGTTTTAGAGTATCAAGCTTTTATTAGATTAAATCAAGCTTTCTTAGATTAGATTAGGAGTAGATTAGAATAGATTAATCTCAATCTTTCCACACAAATTACACATTAATCTCTCCTAAATTATTGTTCAAGTTTATTATTCAAGTTTATTATTGGGTAATTGAAGATTATTGGGTTTATTGGGAGATTGACAACCTTCCATCAACTATCAAGTTCTTCTATTATTCTTTGCTTTATTGTTTGGATCATCTTAAGTTGATATAATTCCTTTACTCTTTACTCTTTATTGTTCATTTCTTCATTCCATTATCATGTTTATACTTGTTGTGATGATTGACACCATTAATGACATGTTTCCCATGATAATGAGTGAGTAGTTATTTAGCTAGGATTAATGGGTAATTATGGGAAACCAACATGGGATTGATTAATGCTTAATCTAATATGTTCACATGATTAAATTGCTTGCTTGTTGTGATGTCAACTTTATGCACATGTTATGTTTGATGAACGGCTAAGCCTATGAATCCTTGCATTTTTACCATCTCTTATCTACTCAACTTGACTTGTAAGATATAAACCAACTCGAGTCTTGTTAGACCATGCATAGAAGTTGATTAGGAGGAAAGTAAGTCGACTTGTAGGTGTTGTACAATCTAATCGATTCGGCTCCGGGACCCAACTCTTCCTAAGAACCGTAAGATATAACCCAACTCGGTTTCTCCACAACATTAATTGCTTGCAACTTTGTAAACATGTTCGTATGATCAACACCATGAATCCCCTATGACCCCATGACATCCTAGCACTTTTAATCATTTGTTTACATCTTTCCTTTTATTGCTTATTGCTTGCATTAGTCTAGAACACAACTACAAACCCCATCAATTGTGACACTAGCATAAATTGAGATAGATAGACTTAGAACCCAAAGCACACCGTCCCATGGATCGATCTCGACTTACCGCTAACTAGTAGTTTGTTGAGTATTATAAATGTGTTTGATTGGATGAGTGACGACCTCGACCACGATCACTAAGCATATAGATGTGAGATATCATTTTATGAGAAATGAGAAGAGGATTAAGGTGAACAAAGTGGGTACTGCTGATAACCCAGCTGACATGTTCACTAAGCCAGTTCTGCATAGCAAGTTCCAATATTGTTTGGACATGCTAAATATCAGTTTTCTGTAATTGCCCTCTTAGGGGTAATATCTGAGGGGGAAGGGAGAAGAGCTTTCTGGTACATCTGGCATTTATGGGAATGCATCTGGTACATCTGTCTGTTTGTGAGAGAATTCAAGTCAAGGTGGAGATTTGTTGGGTTTGTGCCTTGATTCTGTTAACCGCCGCTTCGAACGACTATACGGTATCCGTATATGTTATTGGGCTAGGTCTGTTTTGGGCCTTTATTAGGTCATTCTGTATTAGGTCTTAGAGAGTATTATATAAACTCTCTGAGCCTCTACCTAGCAGTTATACCGTCTAAATCTCTAATCTGAAAACTCCTCACATATCAATAAAACTCTCTCCCTTCTGCCCTGTGGACGTAGCTAACACACCGTTAGTGAACCACGTAAATCTGTGCGTTTGTCTCTTTATTGTTTTTATCAGTTCTTTCTTGCTTCTGTTATAACACCTTGAGGGCCTTCTAATTGATCTTTTAAGGGCGGGGGGTTCCAAACTTACCAAATCTCTATCTTTTGAGCTGTCAAAACCGATATAAACCTAGAATTTGCTCTCATATAAATACTAGTCTATCATCACCATTCGTAGGGATGGAATTAGACAGCAATACACACGAAAATCAGAGACAAAAATCCCACGATCAGCCGCATAAACCAAAACCGCAAAAATAAAGCAACACCACGTAAACCTCCATTAATATCGCGAATCCTTCATTAAAGCCTTACTTATAAGCCTCCATAACATCTCTCACAAGCCCATAAGTCACCTTGGATCACCATACACGAGCATAAGTGAAGATTAGAGCATTGACTTGCTCCCTTCGCCACTATTGTTCCTGTTCCAAGCGCATATTGTTATGGTCTGTTTTCAGTAGTTTCTAAGTCATTTTTGTCATTTCTCGTTGAGAAACGAGCCCGTAATGACGATTTGAAAACTCGTGCACGAGAGGTATAAAACCGCGAATTTGCCTTTCAAAATCAACTTTAAAAATCGAAACTTGGTCTTATTTGAAAATCGTCGATGTGACACCCCCATACTCCAAGTGCCTTACCAGGACCACTCAGGTATAAAAACGTCACCATCTCGGTTTCCCGAGGCAATGATAATCAAATGCCAATAACGAAAAATAATTTAAATAGTAACAAAGTTTAAAGTGATTACAATTCCAAATCCAAACTGACAAAAGTGCAATACATGTTCTCAAAACCAAATGTCTTAAACTACTAAAGTATGACAGCGGAAGACTCTAATCAGCTCGTGGTGACACATCCCAGCTAGCCCAAATGCCTCTAATCAAACCTGCTCAACAACTGCTCACCATCCCCGAATGGATCACCATAGTTTTACAAAACAAAGATGGGGTCAGTACTAATCACACAACACAATCACAATAAGATAATTATCAAACAGCTCAATCGTCACATCAATCCCAAACTCCACAATCAAACTTCACATCACTGACTACACACTAAAGTGTGTAGTCCTACCAGAGTACCCATCGCAACAGTACTTCACACCGCCAGTGGGGGACCGCAGCCGTTCCCACCTAAGCCCCTCTCATCTCCATCGAGCGATAAACCCAAGTCCATTAATGTGAACATCCCTTCTGTGGCGGGTTCCACAGAAGGCGAAACAAGGGTGTGAAGCCACTCCCGCAAGTGACTCCACTCAGCCAGGGACGCACCCCAAAGATCATAGACAGATACAATCAACAACAATCAACAATGATAATATTCAACAACCGTCACAATACCAACATTATACTTCAACAACAATCATAATCAAATCACCGACCACGTCATGTGACTAATACTGAGTAGGAAAAACCGTACCTAGAATGCAAACACAAAGCAGACGATCTAGCAGCTGTCTCAAAATCTTTCTTCTATAAACTCTCCTCCTATACATACCATCATACAATCACTACTAACACAACAAATCATAAAAACCCCTAATTCCCAAAATTAGGTTTTAAACAAAGTCAACCAACTGCTACAAAAACGGTATGTAGGACTTATCCTTGACGCAAGGATCACAATGATATCAAGAACAACGAAATACGACCTCTCTAGCTCCGGGATTTGCCAAAAATGCGAATGTGGAGAACGACGTAGTTTTCAATCTCTTTTTGAGTGTATTAGGTTTATAAAAGTGTTTAGGAAAGATAACGGAGTATTATATATACTAATTCGCATTATTAACAAAACCCGTCAAAATATTACCCGATAACCAACTTACTCGATCGAGTAAGTAACATACTCGATCGAGTGCCGCTTACTCGATCGAGTACCCTACAGGCAGAACACTGTTTCGTAAATCAAAACATACTTACTCGACAGAGTAAGTCCCACTCGATAGAGTACCCAGAGACTCATAAAACCGTAGTATTAAAGTCGAAGACGTACCTTCATCCAAACCTACATTTATCGACTCGGAGTGGAGTCAGTCAACATGTAAGTTGAGGGTGAACAAATTCTCTTCTCTCTTTTTTACTCGGTTCTTTTATTGGTCGCAAATTATGTTTGTATTTAATTAATTTATTACAATGTAGATAAATAATTAATTGATTTTATTTATGCATGCAATGTGTTGAGTTTATGGATTCAAGTACCTAAGAGGGGGAGGGGGTGAATTAGGTACTATTTAAAAATTTTAACTTCAACTTTATTGATTTAAAGTAAGTTGTAGGATGAAAAGAGATAGGAGAATACTTCGAATAATATTGAGAGATTAAACGAGTATTAAAATGGACGTTTGCTGTAGTATGAAGGTAACAATTGTTCTGACTGTAGCTATTTGTCTCAGTTCATGAACTACAGACTGCAGACCAAATGTGACAGTATGTGGAACTGTTACTTCAAAAGTTAAGCAAAAGAAATGCAAACGAAATAAAGAGCAGCGGAATAAAACAAATAAAATCAAACACGAGATTTTTGAATTGGTTCGGCAAGAACTCAAGTGCCTACGTCCAATCTACTTTTTATTGATTAATTTTAGTGATCTACTCCGACTACTAAAAAACCCGTACAATAAAAAGACAACAACCTACTCCGGTTGTAACACAAGTTCAAGAACTACTCCGTTCTAGAACAAGTTAACTCGCAACCTACTCCGGTTGCCAAAGAGTTAAAGACTACTCCGTCCTAAACTCTACATACAAACTTAGAACGTTATAAGGATCAAGTTTCCACTAGCTTATTCTTAACAAGAATTGAGATGGACAACTTTACAAGATCAACGGTTCATAAGTTAGAGAGTTTAGTATGTTAAAGTAACAGTAGCTATGATTGTAACACTTGAAGACTTTTAAAAGCTTTGTAAAATAAAGACTCGGTTTTTAAGCTTTGAAAACAATTTTGCAAACTTAGATGAAATCTCAGAAAAAGTCTTGAGGATTTGAGGGGATAAGGCACGCCTTTTATAGGGAGAGCAAGCAAGGTGGGTTGTTAGGGTTTTAAGGATCAAGGACCATCACATGTGATGACGTTCAACAACTTCCCAAACTTGCACAAAAGAGGGTTCTTATTCAAAAGGCAAAGGATAGAAAGAGTGTTTGAAATTATCCAAAAGAGATCATAAGTTTTCAGAAAACAAAGGGTGGAAAACAAGTCACATGATGACAAGCTTTCACAAAAATGGCAAAAAGTAATCCTTATTTTATGAAAGACCAAAGAGTCAAATTTGCACAAAGAGGAAACAATTTGAAATGATAATTACTCAAACCACTTTTTCTAGAAGGCCAAATCCTTGCAAAAAATATGAAAGTCATCTTTTAAAATACAAGACACGTAAATGACTTTTGAAAGATAAGAAGAAGTTCGAAGTCTTACGAATCAAGGCAACGGTCCAGGCTGCTGTTACTTGTGAAAGTAACAGTGGTCTTGTCTGTTTCTATTTCTTTAAAATACTCTACTTTCTAACTTGTACATTAGATGACGCCTAGGACTCAATACATTTGGGTGATCAACAATTTAACACTTCTTAATCCAAGCTTAATTTAATCATAAATCCTGAAAAGGTAAACTAAGATAGCACACATTAAATGGGCATGTTATCATCAATCAAAGGAACCCAACAAATTCCTCCTTTGATGATGACAAGCCCTAAAACGAATGTAAACCACTTATTTCAAGATTTAGTCAAGCAAGATCATATGAGAGAAGGAACTATATTACCTTATGGAGCAAGAACTTAAATCAAACTTACCATGGCAAATTTACATTGCCCCAAAACAAGAGTAAAAGTTGTGAAGGTTAGGCCTAGTTATGAGTTATCCAATATGCAACGAGATTAAGAGCATGATTTTACCTTTTCCCCCTCATGACATCATAAAAAAGGGCAGGGATGTCAAAAGCATTCAAGAGCAAGCACGCATAAGAAAACACAAAAAGACACACACAAACGTGACAAGATAACAAGGTCAACACAAACATACGGTTTAAATATAGTCTAACCATAGTTCACCAAGGCTAAAAGAAGTTTAACATACACCACCAAGCAAGAAATTAAGAGTGATCATTCGGTAGAGAAACAAAAGAAAAAGGCAGGGCAAAGATAGGCAAGAGTTTAAACGGGTAAAAAACAGGTGGGACAAAATAGGTAAGGATAATATGGGATGGAGAGTTTGTTTAAGGGGTGGAGGCTTGGTCACCATCCGACGCTTCACCCAAGGGGTCTTCATCCAACGGGTCATCTATACCATCATCACCGTGCTCCTTGGTGGAGACAAGAGTGGAAATGATATCCACTTCTCCACGGATCATATCCACGGTGGAGGCAAGAGCCGAGATAGCCGCATCCTTTTGAAGCGTATCTTGCTTCACCCAAGCACTCAAATCCGCAATAGCTTGACACACTTCACTCCAATTACTCGTCCCAACTTGACTAGAAGACCCAACCTCCGGATCCGTCTTGATTTTTATAGAAATTAATTCATCATTTTCCACCTTAATCAACATTTTCCCCATTTGCCCGTCACTCATCGTGTCACACATGTCCAAAGACCCCACACTAGAACTAATGAGTACTCCTTGTGCCTTAAGCACTACCGACAACCACATACCATAGGGGAGATGAAGGACACTAGTTGAGGGTTTTCGGAGTTTAGCCGAGATGAGGGCAAAGCGTTTGAACATTAGCCCAATTAGATTGATCTTTTTGTGAGTGGCTATGTGATAGATGAGGTATTGTTGGGCTATGAACAATTTACCTCGATCACCCGAAGGGTAAAGGGAGCGACAAAGTATGTTGAAAATTAGGCGAAGAGAAGGGGGTATAGTGGTGTTACTCATGGGTCCACAGGTCACTGCTTTGGGATAAACTACTTTTGCAACTGATAAAGGGGAGGCATATGGTAAGGGACCCAAGTCTCGGCAGGGAGATTGTCATAACCTCCGGGTGGAATTTTAAGGGTAGAGGCAAAGTCATATTGAAAGATTTTGAGGGGCTTACCATTGACCTTAGCCGTGAGAAAATCACCGGACTTGTCCACATGCACCGTCGCGAAAAACTGAACCACTTCACTTACAAACACAGGTTCACGAATTTCCAGTAGATTTTCCCAATCTTGAGTGGCAATCATATCTCGGACGGTGTGAAATGCAGGAGATTCGTACCAAGATTGATTATAGACCCGAGGGGAGTGAATAGCTTTGGGGTTCATCAATTTTTCACAGTTTTTGTAGATTGAAGTAGGGAGATCCAAATTTTCAAGTTGTTGCCAAACACTAGCCATATACCATTTGGAGATTAGGGACACGGAATCTGATGGTGAAAGGTATATTAATTTTTTCTTTGAAGGTTTAGATTTTTTGAAACGGGGTTCAACAGATGGTTCACCAGGAGGGTCAATTGTTGCGGTTTCAACTTCACTTTGTTCGACACTTTCAGAAATAGGAGGTAAGGATGATGAAGCAGCTGTGTCTTTTCTTTTGTTAGATTTCTTTGCCGGAATCGAAACGGAATCGGCAGACTTAGTCGGATCCACACTTATATCACACGGAGTTTCTTCATTTTCATCAATATCCACAGTGACGGTTTCGGTGGATGAGCTTGAGACTGTTGTACCCTTTTTCTGACCACCTCGAGTTCGTCGCCCAATCATGGTGGAGATTGGAATGTCGTCATATGGGACCTTATTTGGAGGAATAGTGGCGAGAGGAGTTGGATGAGGGTTTACAGGTTCTGGGTTAGGGGTTGGTGATGGAGTTGTGGGTGGATTTTGATGGCGAGGAAAGGCGTGTGATTCTTTTTGAGATGGCATGGTTTTGGAGGTAGATGGTGGGTCTGATGATGTGGATGGATTGGTCATTTTTACGGGTTTGATGGGAATGGTGGTGTTAAAAGAGGTTTTAACCATGGTGGGTAAAAGGAGGGCTTATAGGGTAGGTGAGATGGAGGGAGTGTGGAAGGTGAAGGGTTTTGTGGGTTGAGGGATTTTGGACGGTGGGTTAAAGGGATGATTGGCCCAATCAATACATGAGGTAAGTGGAGGTAGTTGGCCCAATAAATTAAGTTGATCACTCAAAATTAAAAGCAAGGTATCATATGTGGACGCGGGCCCACGGGGGCGCTTGGGGGAGAACAAGCGTTTGCATTTGTGGAGTCGCCACCAATTTATTGTGGAAAATTGGAAACCGTTCAAATACCTCGTGCCATGTCAAGACACAAAGTAGTGACATGAACACCAAGAACTCGTTACCCTTAGCATTCTATGTCTAGAATGACTCTCGTGGATGCCAATGAACACGGATGTTCAAAGAGATCTGGAGTAAGGGGTAAGGGTACGTATTAGGAAGCTCTTTTGATCGAACACCTAATCCCGCCCGCCTCGATAGAGGCCTCTACTAATGATTAGGGAAGTTATCTATACTCGATATATTCTCGATTATATGCATGCAATGCAACATCCATTAGATTAATCCTAACATGTGAAGAATTAGACTAAGTCGGTAAACACGTAATTTAATCATACAATTGATGTCAAAGTCGGGATTTAAGTTCAATTACATGTGAAGGCATGCAAGTGATACAAGAAATATAAATACAATAATAAATACAATAAAGAAAAATTACAATAATTACATTGGATTAATGATTTATGTCGAAAATACTTTTAAAACGGATAAATTGGAAAAGAAAGAACAAAGGAATTAACGAACAGGAATTAAGGTGATAATACGAATAATAGTAAATTAATACGTAATTAATAAACTAGGTCAAGGCAAAACATGAGTTCAGAGACAGAAATCAACCAGAACAAAGCAAAGAAAGCTCGCGTCCTTTTTGAAAAAGCGCAAGCCCGATTCTTCGCGTCCGTTCTTTGGCTCGATTAAAACTCCGTGAAGCCGGAATTGCAAGTCGTTAACGTTCGTTGGTTAATTTAATGATTGATTAATATTATTTACTCGGATGGAAGTGATTAGAAGATTATTTACATATGATTAACGGTCATAAAAAACGATAAAACATGGACGGAACGAAATTAGAACGAAATAATTATAAGATTAATGAGAGATTAATTAACAAATTAATAAACTAGACAAATCAATTAGATTAAACAAGTTATTAATGATGAATTAATGATGGATATGATGAACAAAAGACGGGAATATATCAAAGATGAATTCCAGAGACTCAATATTGATGAATCGAACCTCTAAGAAACCGAATATGATTTAAATGACGAAAAACCGCAAATATTAATTATTTGGGATTTAAGTCGGGAATTTAATGACGGATTCAATACTAATGAATTATTTACATGTTAGAATTATTATGCTTAAGTTGCGTCAATAAACAATGAACAATTGAAAAATAAATTAAACAAACGAATCATCAAAGGACGAAGGAAGAAGAAAGGAAGCAGGTACTGCGGCAGCCTCACGAAGAGGCGCATCAGTTGTTGCGTCCTTTCTCGACGGTCATCTTCTGGTAATCCGTGAAAAGGGTTTAAAGCATAGCTTTAGAAATCTATTTTAGAAATACTTTCGACATAACCTTATAATATGATTACAATAAATAAATAACAATAAATAAAATAGGGATTTACACCCTCAGACTTACATGTTTGACGAAACGAGATGAACTAAGTTAACGTTTAGTGATGCTCGACTCGAATGTAGACGAAAGTGCCCTCGTAAGAGGAATTAAAACTGATTGATTAAAGTTGATTATGGTGGAGTTGGTCAAATTGGTCGGTCATGCAAAACGAGGCTGGTACTCAGAAGGATCCAAGCTTACGTGGTCGAAAGTTCAAGCACGTAGACGCCAAAAAGTAAGAACGTGGTCTAGAATGCAAAGGGAGAAGAGAAGGGCGGACACTCGCGTGAGAAATATGTGAGACCGAAGGTCTCTATTTATACTAATCACACGGAGGAAGTAGGGTTTTCGGAGAAACTTTGGAAGTGAATCTCGAAAAGATATGAAAAAGATACGAAAAATACGCAGAAAAGGACTTGGGAAGAGGCGCAGCAGGCACTGCGTCTCTTGGAAGGGGCGCAGCACTTGCTGCGTCCTTTCCCAAGTGGTTTCCTCTTGCGGAAGAATGATTTCCGTGTTTTGATTATGGAATAACAGATTTATCTTGTTTTCCATAATATTTCGTGTGAATATTACGGGAAATTATTTGCCAAAGATTAAAAGATTGTAAAATATGGAATAGAAATATCCGGAACATTCTAGAACATTCCGACTCGGTTTCAGAAAATGAAGACGATTTTATGACCCGGACTCCAAATGTACTCTAATTACTGCCAAAACGACCGTATCAGCATGTAGATGACAATTAAGAGGTAGACACAAGTGTTTGAGCGATCACTTGACGATAAACTTACGAACTGTCACAAATCGTTTCGCCTACCAAACATGCGGCCCAATCATCACCGGGTGGTTTGCGGGAAATGCAGAAATGAGGTATCTACAGAGCCCCCACTTTGACTGAGGCTTGGACAAGGCAAAAGTCAAAGTATAGCCATCAGGTCAATCGAAGATTACAACCTGACGACTATGGCGACGCGAGGCGGCTATAGGGGTCTGAGCCAAGGACCTGTCGTCGGGAACATTTTAGAGTCTGACGACTATCGGGGAGGGTCGTTTAAAGTCCATTAGACTACGTAAGGAGGCTCGCCAGCCATAAGAAGAGACCATACCTGAAATTCTCTGAAACTCTAGGGGAAACAAAACGCGATATTGGGAGAAGACAGCAGGACACAGTCTTGAATTGCTGGGAGAAATCTGCTTGTGTTCGGCTTCAAACAAACTTCGGAAGGACTTGGGGTCGATGTTGATCTCCATGTCTCGAGAGGGAGTGAATGTCGGTCGTGAACTCTCGCTGGGGGAACATAATCGGGAACTAATCTCCATGTCTCGAGAAGGAATGTCTATCCGTGTACTCTCGCTGGGGGAACATAATCGGGAACTGATCTCCATGTCTCGAGAGGGAGTGTCTATCCGTGTACTCTCGCTGGGGGAACAGAATAAAGGTGTGTCGAAACACCTGTCAAAGAAGGAACGCTCGTTGTGACAAGCTAGGTCTTGGATAAAAAGGGCGATAATTTGTTGTTGGCTTGGAAGTGTGGGTTAATATCCGTATACTACCCTTTAATTGCAGGACTATAACGTAAATTTAAACATGCAATTTATAGTCATAAAACGAAAAACATAATGAAATGATTAATGTATAGAAATCAACCTCGGGTCCTTTGATGCACGGCGTAAAGAACAGAAATCAAACCAGATTCCCTCCTAATTGTTGCACCCAAGACCTTGTCCGAGATATGCCCTTGTGCTAGATGGTGTTCTCCGATTGCTTTGCAATATTGGGAGAACTGATGTGTGTGTTTTTTCGAGATGAGAGATCTCAGGTTTTTCAGAGGAGAATGCTCTTCAAAAACCCTAGTTCTGTTTCAAAAAAATCAGTTAGGTTAGACAAGAGGAGAAACTCTCCTTTTGTCTATGAGAGGCTCGGCCAAACCGAGTCCATGGGGAGGAAATGGGCTTTTCCATTTCCTCTTCATTTTAACTCGTAGTCCGTGCCCAAATGACTAAATGTATATGATGCGGTCGATTATAAACTCATTATCGGTTATCGGAAATTAAGGCATCGCCTAATAATACGGTTAGCTGAATTATTAATACGTGTCCGACAAAACAAAAGATTGTATAATTATATTCAATATACATTTAATTAAATATAAATCGCTTATATTTAATTTTACGAATTAACTGGTTAATTCGCCTTAGCCCATGATATTTAATCCGTATTAAATATAATATCTCAACATCACATATTTGACTAATTACTAGTCAAATAACTCGGACTAACTGGTTAGTCAATTTTGGCATCTACATGACAGTATTTTCATACCGTCACATCTCTCGAACGTATCCTATAGGTGTGACTTTTAGGGACCAGTTGATCACCGCCATCCGTATGACAATAACGTCAAACTTATCTAGCAAGCCAACCGTTATTGATAAACGTGGATCAACCGATAATAATACCAAAAGTATGCCCTTTGATCCTTTTAGAGGTTTATAAGTCCTTGCACTAATCCGTTAAGGACACCAACCCCAACAAGCTCCCACTTGTCCGTACAAGTGTATGTGCAATGACGTTATCCGCACTAACTGGAGGACACAAGCTCCAACAAACTCCCACTTGTCCGAACAAGTGTATGTGCGATAACCGATTCTCATATTCATTTAAAATTTCTCCCACTCAATGTAAAACAATTTGCGGATCCGGATCCACAAAGGTCGTATTTTACAATCGATCTGTATCTAGAGTGGTTTCCCCGACTAGAGAGTAACTTAACCGATAAAACGAATCCGTATCCGAGCATGGCCATGCATTTCTGATTCTGACTCCTCGAGTGGCCCTGAGAAATATCGAGTAACTGATAAAGGCTGAATATTTCCTTCAACTCGACTCCTTCCGATCTAAGCACAAAGATGAAATGACCTGAAAAAAATCTACTTGGCCCCCTGTTACGGATGACCGTGAGAAAGAAACCAAAGTCACCCAAAATCTGCCGTAGTCTCAAGAGACAATCGATAGTCAAAGAATCGACTCTTAGGATCACCATGGAAGTCCTATCCACGACCGGCAAAAAATGTTATAAAACATTTAGGACTCCACGTCGATGTCACAATGGTGTCCTACGAAATATCCGTATAAATCGCCTCTGTGATTGGTCAGCCAACCGGTTGACTTATGGCTCGTTGAACCCACCATCAACCAACGTCACGGAATAATTGCGAGTTATCACTCATGTGGGCAATTAAGGACTAACAAGATATGATGTTTGTTCGGTTCACTTTGTGGTGTTCAAAATCGTCGTACAATTCCACATGAAAAACAAAATATATAAATATCAAAACGATGATGTCGTATAGAGTACAAACGAGAATGAATCTAATCCATAAAAAGTACTACAACTCAGGAACACGTTTGATTCCCATGGAATTGACGTGCCCTTCATGCTTATCTTGTCGTAATGCTTTAGTGAGAGGATCTGCTATGTTATCATCGTAGCAATCTTTTCTATCACTACTTCCTTTTGCTCCACGTAATCCTGGATTAGATGAGCTTTCCGTTGTACATGTCTAGATTTGTTGCTGACTTAGGCTCCTTAGCTTGAAGATGGCACCACTATTGTCGCAATAGATGGTGATCGGGTCATTCGAACTAGGCACTACAGAGAGCCCATGTAAGAATTGACGCATCCATATCGCTTCCTTTGTTGCTTCGTACGCGGCATAGTACTCGGACTCGTCGTAGAATCTGGCCAGAACAGTTTGTTTCGAACTCTTCCACCGATCAGCCCATTAAGAGTAAAAACGAATCCAGACCGAGATTTCGAGTCATCTCGATCCGTTTGGAAGCTAGCATCTCACAGAATCGGTTGCGCATAGTTTTTGAGAGCCTCCATAAGTCAATGCCCAATCTTTAGTCCTCCTGAGGTACTTAAGAATGTTCTTGACAGCCAACCAATGTGGTTCACCCGGTTCTTTGTTGGAATCGACTTGTCATACTCAATGCATATGCCACGTCCGGACGTGTGCATATCATGGCATACATGATTGATCCTATTCTTAGCCAAGCATAAGGAATCCGTGTCATGCGCTCTTTCTCTTCCGGTGTCTCTGGTGCCTGAGACTTGCTCAAATGCACCCCTGGAGCCATAGGAAGGAACCCTTCTTGGAGTTAGTCATGCTTGAATCTCTCTAGGACTTTGTCTATGTAAGACTCCCCGATCGAGAGATAACATCCGTCGTGATCTATCTCGATAGATACGGATGCCTAGAATTCTTTGTGCCTCTCCCGGATCTTTCATCTGGAAATGGTTTTTCAACCATACTTTCACCGAGGTTAAGAGAGGTATGTCATTCCCAATCAGGAGTATGTCGTCAACATACAATATTAGGAAGACAATCTTGCTCCCATTCGACTTGATATATAGACATGGTTCCTCGACCGATCGAGTAAATCCATTTTCTTTTATCACTTGGTCGTAGCGATGATTCCAACTCCTTGATGCTTGCTTAAGTCCATAAATGGAACGCTTAAGCTTGCACACTTTCTTAGGATGTATTGGATCGATGAAACCTTCGGGTTGTACCATGTACAACTCTTCCTCCAAAAAGCCGTTTAAGAAGGCGGTTTTCACGTCCATTTGCCAAATTTCATAGTCATGAAAAAGCGGCAATCGCTAAGATAATCCGAATGGAACGCAAAGATGACTACGGGTGCAAAAATCTCATCGTAGTGCAAACCTGGCACTTGGGTGAAACCTTTAGCAACTAGTCGTGCTTTGTAGATATCTTGTTGACCTTCCACAGAATGCTTTATCTTGTAAAGCCATTTGCATTGAAGGGGACGAACCTTAGCAAGTAAGTCAACAAGATCCCACACGTTGTTCTCATACATGGAGTCCATCTCGGATTGCATGGCCTCAAGCCATAGCTTTGAGTCGAATCGGTCATGGCACCTTTATAGGTTGCGGGTTCACTACTCGTTAAGAGTAGAACGTCATCTATGTCATGTTCCTCGACCATACCAATGTATCTGTCCGGGAGGAATAGAGACTCTTCCCGACCTCCTAGGTTCCTCAGGAATGTTAACTGCAGCCGGGATTGAAGGAATAGGTTCCTCCAATGGTTGCTCGGTATTTGGTTCTGAATCTCCGACAGTCGAAGGTTCTATCACTCTTTGCATTCTCGAGAAATTCCTTCTCTAAGAATGTCGCACTAGCCGCAACAAAAATGCGTTGTTCGGTTGGCGAATAGAAGTAATGACCAAGTGTTCCTTTAGGATAACCTATAAAGTATGTCTTGACCGATCGCGGGCCGAGCTTATCCTCGTGTCTCCACTTGACATAAGCCTCGCAGCCCCAAACCCGTATAAAGGACAAGTTAGGGACCGTTCCTTCCATAGTTCATATGGAGTCTTGTCAACAGCTTTAGACGGACTTCGGTTAAGTATTAGAGCGGCTGACATAAGAGCATAACCCCATAATGAATCAGGTAAAACCGTGTGACTCATCATGGATCGAACCATATCAAGTAGTGTTCGATTTCTCCGTTCGGACACACCATTTAACCGAGGTGTTCCAGTGGAGTTAATCGTAGGGCAATCCCACAGTCCTTTAGGTGTTGATCAAACTCGTGAGAAAGATACTCACCACCACGATCCGAACGCAGTGTTTTTATCTTTCTACCCAATAGGTTCTGTACCCTATTTTGGTACTCCTTGAATTTCTCAAAGGATTCACTTTTGTGCTTCATTAAGTAGACATAGCCATATCTACTCAAATCGTCCGTGAAAGTGATGAAATACCTATAGCCTTCTCGTGCGGTGATTGACATAGGACCACATACATCCGTGTGTATGAGCCCTAATAGGTCAGCAGCGCGCATTCCAACACCTCTGAAGGAAATCCGAGTCATCTTACCGATGAGACATGATTCACACGTGCCAAATGATTGAAAATCAAAAGCCGAGATAGCTCCATGTTTGATGAGCTGTTTTACGCGTTTCTCATTAATGTGTCCCATACGGCAGTGCCATAGATACGTTTGATCTTTGTCACCAACCTTTAACTTTTTATTCATTACGTGTAATATTTCCGTGGTCTGATCTAAAACATAAATTCCGTTCATGGAGACCGCCTTGCCAGAATCATATCGTGTAAAGAGAAAATGCAAGCATTATTTTCTATTACAAATGAAAACCAAGTTTGTCAAGTGCGTAAACCGAAATAATGTTCTTAGAAAGACTAGGTACATAATAGCAAATATATAATGACAACTCAAATCCGCTTGGAAGCTGGATCACATATGTCCCCTTTGAGATGGCAAAACTACTCTTGCTCCATTCCCAACACGCAGTCCACCTCACCCTTTACGAGGGGTTCGATGTTCGAGCCCCCGCACATGATTACACAGATGAGAACCACAACCAAAGATCAAGTACCCAAGTTCCGTAACTTGCGTGGTTAATCTCAATCATATGAATAAAAGTAGAAGAAGAAGACATACCAACAGGTTTAACACGACCTGCTTTTAAGTCCTCATGATAAACAGGACATGAGCGTCTCCAATGCCCAGTCATGTGGCAGTGATGGCATTCCATGTTATCTTTCTTGCTCTTTGTCGCGCTCCGATGAGTTACTCGACTCACCAGGACCACTCTTACCTGAGCCCGACTTCTTGAACTTCGCCTTACCTACTGCTAGGTTTGCCTGAGCTTTGCCCTTACCCTTTCCTTTATTTGACACAACAAGAACATCCTGTTTCATGCTCCCACTGGACTTCATGTCCTTCTCGGTCCATACGAGAAGGGAGTGCAGTTCATGGGGAGTTTTCTTCAAATCATTCATATAGTAATTCGCTCTAAATTGCGAATAACCATCGTGGAGTGAGTGAAGTATGCGGTCGATAACAATGTTCTCGCTGATGTTACAGTTAAAGGTCTCCAGTTTCTCGACATTCTCAATCATGCTGAGAATGTGTGGGCTAACCGGTTGGCCCTTCTGGAGTCTCGCATCAAAGAAGCGAGTGGTATGCTCATAAGTCACGATTCTCGGTGCTTTCGAGAATTCCTTGGTGAGCGTGGTGAAAATCTTGTTTGCACCATGGGCTATGAAGCGTTTCTGCAAATTGGGTTCCATTGCAAAAATGAGTACGTTTTTAATCGCACCCGCTTCCATACAGAAATCGTTAAACTTGGCGATTTCAGCAGCTCTAGCCGTGGGACCTGGGTTTGCCGGATGGGCTCTAAGAGATATTTGAGCTTCCCGTCAAAGAAGCAGCAGATTCCGTAATGCCGCCTCCCGATCCCGCGGTTGGATCCATCATTCTTCGATCGAGTAGACCGATTCATCTGATTCATGAAGATCCTAAGCCAGGACTCACGGTCCAATGTGGCACTTGGCATTGGGTTATCGTAGAACCAGCCATTTGTTGTTTAGCGCTTTAAAAAAAAACGTGATCTACACCGAAAAAGAAAGAAAAACAAAACGAAATAAGCAACTCATCGAGGTGATTTAAGTCTATTTTAAAATTCATTTTAAACATGTAGACTCTCGCACTTGCATAATTGATCTCCTCAAGAATGATACAAGTGATCCCAAGACTCAATTTCCGTAAATTGATAAGCCAACTGTTTAGCTAATTCTTCCTTAAGAACTCTTGGTCGATAGATTTCCGTAAATCCTATCTATAGTCCACCATGATCACAGGATCGTACGAGTGACCATAGTGTTGAGATAAAATAGGTCAATCGGTTCCAACTTACCCGACGTAGAAGGGGTCATAGTATGCCTACCGACGAAGAAGGGACTCATTGGAGTTTGACCTATAAAGACCGTTCTCAATTTTTGTTTATACGAGGAAGATCCCATCAACAAAATTATAATTCATTTTAAGTGAACGAATAACTAGCGTTTGTCGTGAATGAATTTATTTGGATGATGGCTTTAAAACGTGTGACATGAGAATGTCAATGAAAACTAATTCGTGACCTCTATATGTGTCAGTTTTCATGCAATAATTAGGTGGTTTGGTTTTTAGGCGGAAAATGATGCATATTATCGTAACGATAAAAAATAAAGGAATGCAATACGTAAATAAAAATTTCCTAGTGTGGCCTATCCTAGTATTAGAACATAATACAACTTTGGAATCCACCGTTGGACCCGAAAAGCTTGTCTTGATGTTCCATCTTGATCCAAGTAGCGGGAGTGAGCATCCGGTCTCCATCTTTGGTCTTCTCAAAAATTACAATTTAAAATTACAAAATATAAACCTATTTACATTCTAATTAAAACTGTAATTACAAGTGAAAAATCCAAAACGGAGATACGAGATCTCAAAATACAACCAAGACCGTGTTCCATCATTACGGTAACACGTTCTACTAAGGCCACACTAAGTTACAATTGATTGTAAAATTAAATACGTAATAAAAGGCATTCACGGCATTCAAGATAAACGATAAATAAAAATGCATCAACTAAAAACAAATTCATTCGTGACATAATTCCGTAATTATGTTAAATTTATCCTAACCACCTTTTAATGATTAAAATTCATGTGATAAAACCGCTTCTATCATTTAATTTTAATCCATTACAATCCGTTACTTTAAATACGCTTTAAAATAACTTAATGGTACGTGTGTGAACCGTTTCACAATCATAGCGAGTGTACTATATCTCAGATAAAGTACATATTGAAGCCAAAAGAAAATTTAAATCAAAAGAAACAAATTTTCAAAGTCACAAAAACGAAATCCTTCGATCCAGGGACATAAGTGCTCGATCGAGGGACAAAAAGGCTCGATCGATCAATTGCAAGTTGATCGAGGGGTGTGCTAATCAGAGGTGCTCGATCGACAACACCGGTGGTCGATCGAGGACTTATATCAAGAATACGCCGATCGAGTACGAGGACTTCTCGATCGAGCAAAGGGTTTTAAAAGCAAGTCGATCGAGTACAACAAGGACTCGATCGAGCAAAAACTTGTCAGAAAAACCACTCGATCGATTAAAAACTTGGTCGATCGAGTGCAAAACCTCTCGAAAACTTCAAACCCTCGTGAAACAGTTTTGGCGAGACAAAACAAACGCTATTTTGATCAAAACTGATTGAAAACAAATCTACAAAATTGCTAGACATTAACATATTGTTATAATGATCGTGTAAAATAACAATATGCATAACATCAAAACGAAAATAACTCGTGTAGACATGTCACGCGACGGTTTTCCGAGACAAAACAACAACAAGAGTAACCGTGTAAACAGGACACGGTTCCCAATGCAACCAAAAACGCAGCAATTACAACAAAAAAAAAATTTCTCGCCGAGAAAAATCGCTGCAAAGACGGATTTTTATACAAAACAAAAATCGTTTCAAGATAGTTTTATGAAAAACACATGGAAAAATTCACGTGGCCTCGCCTCGATACCACTTGTGGGTTAATATCCGTATACTACCCTTTAATTGCAGGACTATAACGTAAATTTAAACATGCAATTTATAGTCATAAAACGAAAAACATAATGAAATGATTAATGTATAGAAATCAACCTCGGGTCCTTTGATGCACGGCGTAAAAGAAACAAAATCAAACCGATTCCCTCCTAATTGTTGCACCCAAGACCTTGTCCGAGATATGCCCTTGTGCTAGATGGTGTTCTCCGATTGCTTTGCAATATTGGGAGAACTGATGTGTGTGTTTTTTCGAGATGAGAGATCTCGTGGTTTTCGTGAGGAGAATGCTCTTCAAAACCCTAGTTCTGTTTCAAAAAAAAATCGCTTAGGTTAGACAAGAGGAGAAACTCTCCTTTTGTCTATGAGAGGCTCGGCCAAACCGAGTCCATGGGGAGGAAATGGGCTTTTCCATTTCCTCTTCATTTTAACTCGTAGTCCGTGCCCAAATGACTAAATGTATATGATGCGGTCGATTATAAACTCTGTTATCGGTTATCGGAAATTAAGGCATCGACTAATAATACGGTTAGAATTATTAATACGTGTCCGACAAAACAAAGATTGTATAATTATATTCAATATACATTAATTAAATATAAATCGCTTATATTTAATTTTACGAATTAACTCGTTAATTCGCCTTAGCCCATGATATTTAATCCGTATTAAATATAATATCTCAACATCACATATTTGACTAATTACTAGTCAAATAACTCCTGGACTAATCAAGTTAGTCAATTTTGGCATCTACATGACAGTATTTTCATACCGTCACATCTCTCGAACGTATCCTATAGGTGTGACTTTTAGGGACCAGTTGATCACCGCCATCTGTATGACAATAACGTCAAACTTATCTAGCAAGCCAACCGTTATTGATAAACGTGGATCAACTGATAATAATACCAAAAGTATGCCCTTTGATCCTTTTAGAGGTTTATAAGTCCTTGCACTAACTGTTAAGGACACCAACCCCAACAGGAAGATGTGGATCCGGGTGAAGAACATACGTCAAACGGACCAAATATGCGATATAGCATCAAGGAAGAGGCGCACCAAAGATGGGCCCAGGAAATAACGAACTCATAACGAATTTTTGAAAATTCGTATGAAGGGAAGCTGAGGAAGAGGCGCAGCAAGAGCTGCGTCCCTTGGAAGAGGCGCAGCACCTGCTGCGTCTATTCCTGGGTGTGTCTTTTCTGCGTAAAAACCCGATGAAACAGAGGGTTGGTGTCATTTATTTCGAAGCATAATCCCTCAATTTCTCTCTCAAATTCCAACCATTTCCGTCAAAATTTGATCCAAAAGCTTGCATTTGCCATGACTAATCGAGGTATGTGCATCAATCTTGCATTTATCTTCCGTATTTGATCAAATGGGATCGACAAAATTAGGGTTTTCGACCCTAATTAGTCGAAAATTTGGGGCTTTTCCCCCAAATAATTTTGCCTTGCAAAATTGACTTTGTAAATGGCTAATTGGTAATATAAGGATCATAACCATGTATTTGTTTCGAATTTTCGTTGAGTTTTGAGCATTTGAGTGAAATTGTGACGGTTTCACAGCTAAACCGTAAATTGCTTCGAAAATAGCCTTAGGATTGCCCATTTGTGACGAAACTCGATATTTAAAATCCTTGTAAGATGGGTAAACTTCCTACCATTTAGGAATTTTGGTTTGTGACGGCTTTTTCAGGACACTTTTCTAGGGCATAATCGCCGTTATAACGAAATGTTGCCGAAATTCCGACTCAAACCCATGAATAGGCTTCAACTTAGGCTTGACTTGACCCAAATTACCACATGAGCGGACGGGTTTATGGGAAAATTGCCAAAGATGGCGAGAAAAGAGCGATTTCGGAGCTCCGAAAACTCGGGAATCCCCTAATCAAGGCTTGTCGTCACTTGACGCGGCCTAAATTTACCTTAATTCTGCAGGTGACGAGGCTTCTACGTCTGGGAGGGATCCCATGGACGTGGACACTGCTGTTGACCCTTATCAGGTGCTTGAGGAGGCGTTGGAGGAGGCTTTCACTACTGCTGTGACGGCTGCTGAGGACGAGGTCCTAGAGGAGGAGGTTGCTGAGGAGGAGGAGGCCCCGAGATGGGCCAACGTTGGACGAGCTGGTCGCCAGCTGGGGGGAGCACCTACGTGGGCTTTGACTTGGGACAGTAGACACCTGCTTTGGGCTGCGGAGGGTCACCTGTCCTACAGGACGGTGAAGAGCTTGGTAAATAGAATTCATAACTCTTCATTCATCTTCTTTCATTTCTGTTTGTCACTCCTTTTCTTCTTCATTTGAGCTAAAGATAGATTTTGTTTCAAATCAACATAGGAGGCTGGGAATATCAGGTCGTTCTCGAGCTACACGACGGCGATGGGGTGCTACGAGAGGCTGTCGGCTGAGGAGCGGGCTATGATCGAGCGGGGAGTGTTCGATGCCTTGGTGCAGGCTTGGAGGGATATTGCGAGGAGGAAACTTCAGGCTAACCTCAGTCTCGTCCGAGCTTTCTTAGATCGGTTTTGGGACACGACCTCCACGTTTCACATGCCTTTTGGTGAGGTGGGGGTCACGTTTGAGGACTACAATATGATTTCTGGTCTGCCGTGTGGGACTGAGGTGGTGGAGTGGCCGGAGACGGCTATGAGGGTTGACTCGGCGGAGGCTAGGAGGTTGATCGGCTGGAACTTGGCGCCGAAGGCGGCTGCGGTACCTGGCTTGGTGCCTAGTTCTTACGTTCGAGACTACTTCGCGGGGAAGACTCCGACGTTGGTGGTGATCGAGGGGAGGGAGACGGCTCCTCCTCCCTGCACTGCAGAGCAGAGAGTCCGCTTGTTGCTCTGGTGGTTCTTGTCTTCGATTTACCTCGAAGACAAGGGAGAGAGGCTTTCGACGAAGCTTCTTCCCTTTCTTTCTGACCTAAGCTCCCTAGGCCGTTGGGACTGGGTCACTACTGGTTTTGCAGTCCTCATCCGCTTCATGAGGGCCATGGTTCGTCCGGAGTTGATGGAGAAAGGGACTTCTCCTGCTGCTTTCGGCCCGGGACTACTGTTGGAGGTATGAACCTTCACTTCATTTCACGAAATATCATTCCCTTTTCTTACCAAATCACGAAAGATCGTTGTTGATTATCTTGATTTACAGGCGTGGGTGTGTGGACAGCGGGCCGCCCACGGGGGCGCTTGGCGAAGGTCGAAAAACAAGCGTTTGCATTTTGTAAGGAGTCGCCACCAATTTTTATGGGAAATTGGAACCGTTCGAATACCTCGTGTCATGTCAAGACACAAAGTAGTGACATGAACACTAAGCAATCGTTACCCTTAGCATTCTATGTCTAGAATGACTCTCGTGGATGCCAATGAACACGGGTGCTCACGGAGATCTGGAGTAAGGGGTGAGGGTACGTATTAGGAAGCTCTTTTGATCGAACACCTAATCCCGCCCGCCTCGATAGCGGCCTCTACTAATGATTAGGGAAGTTATTCGTACTTGATATATCGTCGGCTATATGCATGCAATGCAACATCCATTGATTAATCCTAACATGTGAATTAAGACTAAGTCGGTTGACAAGTAATTTATCATACAATTGGGTCGAAATTGGATTTAATGCTCAAATACATGTGAAAACATACAAATGATACAAGAAATACAATAATCATAAATTACAATAATGAAAATTACATTAATTACATTGGATAGGCGATTTATGTCGAAAATACCTTCAAAACGGATGATTTGAGAAAAAGAATAAAAGAATAAAAGAAATAAATTAACGAACAGAAATTAGCGTGATAATACGATTTATAGTAGATTAATACGTAAACTAAATAACTAAGTCAAGGCAGAAACGGAGTTCAGGGACATAAATCATCCTGGAACAGGCGCAGCGGGACTGCGCCCTCTAGAAGAGGCGCAGCAGTTGCTGCGTCTGTTCCAAGGGTCAGTTCTGGCTGTGAAGCCGGAACTGCAAATCGTTAATGTTAATTGGTTAATTTAAGGGTTGATTAGATTATTTGACTCAGATGGAAGTGATTAATATATTAATTACATGTGAATGATGGTCATAAAAGCGATGAACATGGATGAGACGGATACAAACAGATTATTTACATAAGATAACGATGAAAACATTAATGAGTCCTCTGTTGAAATAAATCAATTAGGCTAAATACGACGGATTATGCAACGAATATGCGAATAAGCAGATGAAAACTATATCAATGGCGAATTCCAGAAACTCAATATGAACAAATTGAATCTCTAAAATCCGGGTTTGAATTTAATGACGAAAACCCGCAAATATGAATTATTTAGGATTTAAGTCGGATTTATGATGAATGAAACAGGTTAAAGATGAATGAATAATATACATGTGAATTATTGAACTATCATGTGAAAGAATTAAAGACAAACATACGAAAACAAATAAGAAAGACGGAATAACAGAAGACGAAGAAGAAGAAAAGAAGCAGGAACTGCGGCAGCCTCACGAAGAGGCGCAGCAGGACCTGCGCTCCTTCGAAGAGGCGCAACAGTTGCTGCGTCTTTTCTCGACGTCTGTCTACTGGAAATCCGCAAAAACAGAGTTTTAAAGCACGGTTTTAGAAATCGGTTTTAACGGTGTTTTCGACATAAACCTTACATGAGTGATACGATAAATAAAAGTACAATAAATAAAAGAGAGATTTACACCCTCAGACTTACATGTTGACGAAACGAGAAGGACTAAGATATCGACTAGTGATGCTCGACGCGAATGCAAAGAGAGTGCCCTCGTAAGAGGAAAACGATTGATTTATTAAGTTGATTAAGTGTAGTTGGTCAAATTGGTCGGTCATGCAACGGAGAGGCTGGTGCCCGGAAAGATCCGAGCTTACGTGGTCGGAAGTCCAAGCACGTAGGCGCCAATTAGTAAGAACAAAGTCTAGAATGCAAAGGGAGAAGAGAAGGGCGGACACTCGCGTGAGAAATATGAGGAACGAAGGCTCCTATTTATACTAATCACGTGAAGGAATTAGGGTTTCAGAGACTCTTTGGAAGTGAATCTCGGAAAGATATGAAAAAGATACGTAAAACATGCAAAGAAGGGGTCTGAAGAGGCGCAGCCCACTACGTCCCTTGAAGAGGCGCAGCCTGTCGTCTATTCCCGTGGAGGTTTCCTCCTGCTGAAGAAAGATTTCCGCGTTTGAGTTATGGTAGGACGGAAATAATTCGATTATCTTTAATATCTAACATGAATATTACGGGATATTATTTGTCAAAAGTTAGAATTTGTGAAATATGGAATAGAAATATCCGGAACATTCCAGAACATTCCGACTCGGGATTTAACAGTTATCAGAAAATGGAGACGGTTTTTGACCCGGACTCCGAATGTACTCTAATTACTGCCAAAACGACCGTATCAGGACGTAGATGACAACTAAGAGGTCGACATTAATATTTGAGCAATCACTTGACGATAATCTTACGAACTGTCACAAATCGTTCCGCGAATCAAACATGCGGCCCAATCATCACCGGGTGGTTTGCGGGAGGTGCAAAAACGAGGTGTCTACAGAGCCCCCATTTTGACTGAGGCTTGGACAAGGCGAAAGTCAAAGTATAGCCATCAGGTCAATCGAAGATTACAACCTGACGACTATGGCGACGCGAGGCGGCTCAAAGGGTCTGAACCAAGGACCTGTCGTCGGGAACATTTTAGAGTCTGTCGACTATCGGGGAGGGTCGTTTAAAGTCCATTAGACTACGTAAGGAAGCTCGCCAGCCATAAGAAGAAACCATACCTGAGACTTAATCGAACTTCGCGGGGAAACAAGAAATATTGAAAGCAGCAGGACGTTGGTAGAAACTGCTGGGGAATCCGCTTGCGATAGTCTCAAGCGAATTCTGGCAAAACTTTGAGGTTGAATCTGCTTGCGTCGGTCTCAAGCGAACTCTTACTGGGGGATATATTGACGACTAGGAACATCTTGATCGTCGTGGGAGAAACCTCGAGTGAGCAGTACTGCAAAATACTACTGCGCTGGATAAAAGGAATGAGCAATACTGCGAAATATTACTGCGCTGGATAAAAGGACTGAGCAATATCACAAATATCATTTGGATAGAATGCGGGCCGGAACGAAAGAAAATCATCGAAACGGACCAAAAGAGTATAATAGCGTCAAAGAAGAGGCGCACCAAAGATGGCCCCACAAATAACGAACTCATAACGAATTTTTGAAAATCCGTATGGAGGGAACACAAGGAAGAGGCGCAGCAGGAGCTGCGTCTCTTGGAAGAGGCGCAGCACCTGCTGCGTCTTTTCCCCAATTTGGCTTTTCTGCGTAAAAACGCGAAATCAGAAGGATTGTATTTCATTATTTCGAAACACATTTCTCGCAATTTCTCTCTCAAATCTTTACCATTTCCGTCGAGGTTTGATCCAAAAGCTTGCATTAAACATGACTAACCAAGGTATGTGTTCCAATCTTGCATTAATCATCTACATTTGTTGAATTTTGAGCCGAAATAATTAGGGTTTTCGACCCTTTTGATCGAAAATTTGGGGCTTTTCTCCCAAATGGATTTGTCATGCCAATTTGATGTTAGAAATGGATAGTAGGCAATGTTAGGAACATAACCATGTATTTGCTTTGAATTTTTGTCGAGTTTTGAGCTCTTGAGTGAAATTTGAGACGGTTTTACAGCTAAACCGTAAATTGCTTCGAAAATAGCCTTAGGAATGCCCATTGGCGATGAAATTTGATATTTGAGATCCTTGAATGGTGGGTAAACTTCCTACCATCTCGGAATTTTGGTTCGTAACAACTTTTTCAGGACACCTTTCTAGGGCATAATTGCCGTCATAGCGGAATGCTGCCGAATTTTCGACTCAAACCCGGAACTAGGCTTCGACTTTGACTTGACATAACCCAATTTATCACATGAGTGATCGGGTTGGCGGGAATATGGCCGAAGATGGCCAGAAAGGGGTGTTTTCAGGGCTTTGAAGGCTCGAAAACTCCTTAACAAAGGCTTGTCGTCATGTGACGCGGCCTGAATTTATTTTTAATGTTGCAGGTGATGAGGCTTCTACTTCTGGGAGGACTCCCATGGAGATAGACGCCAAAAGATCGTGAGGAGGCTTTAGAGCAGGCCTTCACCGCCGCGGTGATGGCCGCCGAGTTTCACGAGGAGGAGGTCACGAGGAGGAGGAGATCCCGAGACGAGCCAACGTTGGGCGAGGAGGTCGTCACCGAGGGGAGCTCTGCGTGGGCCGAGACTCGGGAGAGTAGGCACCGGTGTGGGTCGCGAGGGTCACCCGTCCTACGACGGTGAAGAGTCCGTAAATAGGAATCCACTACTCATTATCCATCCTCTTTCACTCTTTCTTTCACATTTCATTCAAAACTAAAGATAGCTTTGTTTCAAATCATAATAGAGGCCGGAACATCGGTCGTTCTCGGGCTACACGACAGCGATGGAGCACTACGAGCGGCCGTCGGCGGAGGAGAGGGCCATGATCGAGCGTGGAGCGTTCGGTCCTCCGGTTCAGTCCGGAGAGATATCGTGAAGAGGAAGTTGCGGGCTAACCTTAGCCCGGTCCGCGCTTTCTTGGACCGATTCTGGGATACGACTTCCACGTTTCACCTGCCTTTCGGTGAGGTGGGAGTTACTTTGGAGGATTACGGCATGATTTCCGGCCCGCCGTATGGGACCGAGGAGATAGTGTGGCCGAGACGCCATGAGGGCGGATTCGGCCGAGGCGAGGAGGTTGATCGGCCGGAACCTGTCGCCAAGGTCAAGGCTGTTGCGATGCGGGCTTGGTACCCGCACTCTACGTTCGAGACTACTTTGCGGGAAGACCCCGGCCGGTGACGATCGATGGGAGGGAGATGGCTCCTCCTCCTTGCACACCGAAAGAGGGCTCGCTTTGTGGCTTTGGTGGTTTATGTCTTCGATTTATCTCGGAGACAAGGGCGAGAGGTCATTTGTCGACGAAGCTTCTTCCCTTTCTTTCTAACCCGAGTTCCCTAGGACGTTGGGACCGGGTCATCACTGGTTTTTTGGTCCTCATCCGCTTCATGAGGGCCATGGTTCGTCCGGAGTTGATGGAGAAGGGGACTTCTCCAGCGCCGTCGGACTGGGACTCTTGTTGGAGGTATGAACCTTCCTTTAGACCAAAGTAAATTCCTTTCTTTATTGAATCACGAAAGATCGTCATTGATTATTCCGTTTTACAAAGCGTGGTGTACTCCTACTTCCCGAGTCTCGCGCCGAAGAGGACGGAGCCACTGGAGAAGGCCTATCCCGTGGTGAGGGATTGGGTGTTGTGCCGGACGAAGAGCAAGCGTTCTTCGCACAATGTTTACCGGCGGGACGTGAACGCCCTTCAGCTGAGCAGCGTGAGTATCCCACTCGTATTCATTTATATTTCTTATCCTTTGCCTTTATTTGATCATAGGAATGATCTTTGCCTTATCTTGTCGCAGTGGGTGCCCAGACCTTGGGCGGAGTACGCTGGAGCGCCTCCTTTTGTCGCTGAGGTCCTTCTGTTGGGGTTGGTGTCCTTAACAGTTAGTGCAAGGACTTGTAAACCTCTAAAAGGATCAAAGGGCATACTTTGGTATTATTATCAGTTGATCCACGTTTATCAATAACGGTTGGCTTGCTAGATAAGTTTGACGTTATTGTCATACAGATGGCGGTGATCAACTGGTCCCTAAAAGTCACACCTATAGGATACGTTCGAGAGATGTGACGGTATGAAAATACTGTCATGTAGATGCCAAATATTGACTAACCAGTTAGTCCAAGTTATTTGACTAAGTAATTAGTCAAATATGTGATGTTGAGATATTATATTTAATACGGATTAAATATCATGGGCTACGGCGAATTAACTTGATTAATTCGTAAAATTAAATATACATGATTTATATTTAATTAAATGTATATTAAAATAAATTATAAAATACTGTTTTGTCGGACACGTATTAATAATTCAGCTAACCCGCATTATTAGTCGATGCCTTAATTTCCGATAACCGATAACAGCTTTATAATCGGACCGCGTCATATACATTTAGCCATTTGGGTTCGGATTATGAGTCAAATAGAAGAGGAAATGGAAAAGCCCATTTCCTCCCCATGGACTCGGCTTGGCCGAACTAGGAGAACAAAAGGAGAGCCTTCTCCTTGAGTTTAACCTAATCATCATTAGTGAAAGAATTAGGGTTTCGTAGATTAATTTTTCTCTCTGAAACTGGAGATCTCTCATCTCGACAAAACTCACATCGCTTCTCCCTATATTGCAAGGCAATCGGAGAACACTGTTCTAGCACAAGGGCATATCTCGGACCAAGTCTTGGGTGCAACGATTAGGAGGGAATCTGCTTAGATTTCTGATCTTTACGCCGCAATTTAAAGGACCCGAGGTTATTTCTTGTTCCTTATCGTTTCTATTGTTTTTATCGTTTTATGACTATAAATTGCATGTATAAATTTACGTTATAGTCCTGCAATTAAAGGGTAGTATACGGATATTAACCCTCAAGTGGTATCAGAGCGAGGCCACGTGAATTTTTCATGTGTTTTTCATAAAACGATCTTGAAACGATTTTGTTTTGGCTAAAAATTTGTCTCGGCAGCCTATTTTTCACTCGGCAGATTTTTTTTTTTTTTAAATTTGCTGCGTTTTTTATGGTTGCTTTGGGAACCGTGTCTTGCCTACACGGTTGCTCTCGATGTTTTTGTGCTTGAAAACCCGTGCCCAGTATACACGGCAGAATTTGTTTGAAACCGTGTCATGTATTACACGGCAATTTCATCTTTTTCGTTTTGTTTTGTTGAAACCGTGTCATGTATTACACGGTTTTATCATCTTTCTCGATTTGGTTTTTGCATATTGTTGTTTTATACGGAGATTATAACAATATGTCATGTTTTGTAAATAGTCAAATTTGTTTTGATGCAATTTTGATCGAATTTGCAATTGTTTTTGTCTCGAAATTTGTTTTCACGAGGGTTTTGGTTTTTCCAGAGGTTTTCAACACTTTTGCATTCGATCGAGCGTATTTCTACTCGATCGAGTCTTTTTTTGTCTTGTTTTTGATCGATCGAGTCCCTGTTGTACTCGATCGACCCTGCCTCAAAACCTTTTGCTCGATCGAGTCCTTGCATTTGACTCGATCGACTAATTTTCAAAACCCTCTCGCTTGATCGAGTTGTACTCGTACTCGATCGAGTAGATTTGCTGATATAGGTACTCGATCGACCACCAGTATTGTCGATCGAGCACCTCCTGATTAGCATACCTCTCGATCAACTTGCGCTTGATCGATCGAAGCTCCCCCCTCGCCCTCGATCGAGCACTTATGTCCCTGGATCGAGGGATTTCGCTTTAGCAGACTTTGAAAATTTGTTTCTTTTGATTTAAATTTTCCTTTGGCTTTAATATGTACTTTATCCGGATATAGTACACTCGCTTAATAGTGAATCGGTTCACTCACGTACCATATAGTTGTTTTAAAGTGTCTTTAAAATGACGGATTATAATAGATTAAAATTAAATGATAGAAGCGGTTTTATCACACGAATTTTAATCATTAAAAGGTGGTTTGGATAAATTTAACATAATTACAGAATTATGTCACGAATGAATTTGTTTTAGTTGATGCATTTTTATTTATCGTTTTGTTGAATGCCGTGAATGCCTTTTAATTACGTATTTAATTTTACAAGCGATTGTAACTTAGTGTGGCCTTAGTAGAACGTGTTACCGTAATGATGGAACACGGTCTTGGTTGTATTTTGAGATCTTGTATCTCCGTTTTGGATTTTTCACTTGTAATTACAGTTTTAATTAGAATGTAAATAGGTTTATATTTGTAATTTTAATTGTAATTTTTGAGAAGACCAAAGATGGAGACCGGATGCTCACTCCCGCTACTTGGATCAAGATGGAACATCAAGACAAGCTTTTCGGGTCCAACGGTGGATTCCAAAGTTGTATTATGTTCTTATACTAGGATAGGCCACACTAGGAAATTTTTATTTACGTATTGCATTCCTTTATTTATTTTTCGCAACGATAATATGCATCATATTCCGCCTAAAAACCAAACCACCTAATTTATTGCATGAAAACTGACACATATAGAGGTCACGAGTTAGTTTTCATTGACATTCTCATGTCACACGTTTTAAGCCATCATCTAAATTAAATCATTCACGACAGACGCTAGTTATTCGTTCACTTAAAAATGAATTATAATTTAGTTGATGGGATCTTCCTCGTATAAACAAAAATTGAGAACGGTCTTTATAGGTCAAACTCCAATGAGTCCCTTCTTCGTCGGTAGGCATACTATGACCCCTTCTACGTCGGGTAAGTTGGAACCGATTGACCCATTTTATCTCAACACTATGGTCACTCGTACGATCCTGTGATCATGGTGGACTATAGATAGGATTTACGGAAATCTATCGACCAAGAGTTCTTCCGGAAGAATTAGCTAAACAGTTGGCTTATCAATTTACTGAAATTGAGTCTTGGGATCACTTGTGTCATTCTTGAGGGAGATCAATTATGCAAGTGCAAGAGTCTACATGTTTAAAATGAATTTTAAAATAGACTTAAATCACCTCGATGAGTTGCTTATTTCGTTTTGTTTTTCTTTCTTTTTCAAAGTAGATCACGTTTTAAAACCGCTTAACAACAAATGGTCGGTTCAAGTGATAACCCAATGCCAAGTGCCACATTGGACCGTGAGTCCTCGGCTTCGGATCTTCATGAATCGGATGAATCGCCTACTCGATCAAGAATGATGGATCCAACTTCGCGGACTGGGAGGCGATTACGGAATGCCGCCGCCGCCGACGGAAAGCTCAAATATCTACTTGAGCCCATGCCGCCACACCCAGTTCCCACGGCTGGAGCTAACGAGATCGCTACTTATAACGATTTCGTCATGGAAGCGGGTGCGATTAAAAACGTGCTCATTTTTGCAATGGAACCCAATTTGCAGAAACGCTTCATAGCCCAAGGTGCAAACAAGATTTTCACCACGCTCACTAAGGAATTCTCGAAAGCACCGAGAATCGTGACCTATGAGCATACCACTCGCTTCTTTGATGCGAGACTCCAGAAGGGCCAACCGGTTAGCCCACACATTCTCAGCATGATTGAGAATGTCGAGAAACTGGAGACCTTTAACTGTAACATCAGCGAGAATATTGTTATCGACCGTATTCTTCATTCACTCCACGATGGTTATTCGCAATTTCGAGCGAATTACTATATGAATGATTTGAAGAAAACTCCCCATGAATCGCACTCCCTCCTCGTACATGCACCGAGAAGGACATGAAGTGCGGTGGGAGTTCAAACAGATGTTCTCGTTGTGTCAAACAAAGGAAAGGTAAGGGCAAAGCTCCGCAAAACCTAACAAAGAGGTAAGGCGAAGTTCAAGAAGTCGGGTTCGGGGAAGAGTGGTCCCGGTGAGGCGAGTAACTCATCAGGCATGACAAAGAGCAAGAGTGAAAACATGGAATGCCATCATTGCCACAAGACTGGGCATTGGAGACGCACATGTCCTGTTTATCATGAGGACTTAAAGGCAGGTCGTGTTAAACCTGTTGGTATGTCTTCTCTCTCTTCCACTTTTATTCATATGATTGAGATTAACCACGCAAGTTACGGAACTTGGGTACTTGATACTGGTTGTGGTTCTCATCTGTGTAATCATGTGCAGGGGCTCCGAAACATCGAACCCCTCGTAAAGGGTGAGGTGGACCTGCGTGTTGGGAATGGAGCAAGAGTAGCTGCCATCTCCAAGGGGACATATGTGATCCAGCTTCCAAGCGGATTTGAGTTGTCATTATATGACTGCTATTATGTACCTAGTCTTTCCAAAAACATTATTTCGCTTCTCGCGCTTGATAAACTTGGTTTTTCATTTGTAATAGAGAATAATTCTTGCATTTTCTCATTACACGATATGATTTACGGCAAGGCAGTTTCCATGAATGGAATTTATGTTTTAGATCAGACCAATGAAATATTACACGTAATGAATAAAAAGTTAAAGGTTGGTGACAAAGATCAAACGTATCTATGGCACTGCCGTATGGGACACATTAATGAGAAACGCGTAAAAACAGCTCATCAAACATGGAGCTATCTCGGCCTTTGATTTTCAATCATTTGGCACGTGTGAATCATGTCTCATCGGTAAGATGACTCGGATTTCCTTCAAAGGTGTTGGAATGCGCGCTGCCGACCTATTAGGGCTCATACACACGGATGTATGTGGTCCTATGTCAATCACCGCACGAGAAGGCTATAGGTATTTCATCACTTTCACGGACGATTTGAGTAGATATGGCTATGTCTATTTAATGAAGCACAAAAGTGAATCCTTTGAGAAATTCAAGGAATACCAAAATAGGGTGCAGAACCTATTAGGTAGAAAGATTAAAACACTACGTTCGGATCGTGGTGGCGAGTATCTTTCTCACGAGTTTGATCAACACCTGAAGGACTGTGGGATTGCCCTACGCTTAACTCCACCCGGAACACCTCGGTTGAACGGTGTGTCCGAACGGAGAAATCGAACACTACTTGATATGGTTCGATCCATGATGAGTCACACGGTTTTACCCGATTCATTGTGGGGTTATGCTCTTATGTCACCGCTCTAATACTTAACCAAGTCCGTCTAAAGTCATGACAAGACTCCATATGAACTATGGAAAGGAACGGTCCCTAACTTGTCCTTTATACGGGTTTGGGGCTGCGAGGCTTATGTCAAGTGGAGACACGAGGATAAGCTCGGCCCGCGATCGGTCAAGACATACTTTATAGGTTATCCTAAAGGAACACGTGGTCATTACTTCTATTCGCCAACCGAACAACGCGTTTTTGTTGCGGCTAGTGCGACATTCTTAGAGAAGGAATTTCTCGAGAATGCAAAGAGTGATAGAACCTTCGACCTGTCTGAGATTCCAAACCAAACACCGAGCAACCATTGGAGGAACCAATTCCTTCAATCCCTGCTGCGGTGAATATTCCTGAGGAACCTAGGAGGTCGGGAAGAGTCTCTATTCCTCCGGACAGATACATCGGTATGGTCGAGGAACATGACATAGATGACGTTCTACTCTTAACGAGTAGTGAACCCGCAACCTATAAAGGTGCCATGACCAGCTTCCGACTCAAAGCTATGGCTTGAGGCCATGCAATCCGAGATGGACTCCATGTATGAGAACAACGTATGGGATCTTGTTGACTTACTCGCTAAGGTTCGTCCCCTTCAATGCAAATGGCTTTACAAGATAAAGCATTCTCAGGAAGGTCAAAGAAGATATCTACAAAGCACGACTAGTTGCAAAAGGTTTCACCCAAGTGCCAGGTTTGCACTACGATGAGATTTTTGCACCCGTAGTTATGCTGCGTTCCATTCGGATTATCTTAGCGATTGCCGCTTTTCATGACTATGAAATTTGGCAAATGGACGTGAAAACCGCCTTCTTAAACGGCTTTTTGGAGGAAGAGTTGTACATGGTACAACCCGAAGGTTTCATCGATCCTAAAAATCCTAAGAAAGTGTGCAAGCTTAAGCGTTCCATTTATGGACTTAAGCAAGCATCAAGGAGTTGGAATCATCGCTTCGACCAAGTGATAAAAGACAATGGATTTACTCGATCTGTCGAGGAACCATGTCTATATATCAAGTCGAGTGGGAGCAAGATTGTCTTCCTAATATTGTATGTTGACGACATACTCCTGATTGGGAATGACATACCTCTCTTAACTTCGGTGAAAGTATGGTTGAAGAACCATTTCCAGATGAAAGATCTGGGAGAGGCACAAAGAATTCTTGGCATCCGTATCTATCGAGATAGATCACGACGGATGTTATCTCTCGATCGAGTCTTACATAGACAAAGTCCTAGAGAGATTCAGCATGACTAACTCCAAGAAGGGGTTCCTTCCCATGTCCCCAGGGGTGCATTTGAGCAAGTCTCAGGCACCAGAGACACCGGAAGACAAAGAGCGCATGACACGGATTCCTTATGCTTCGGCAATAGGATCAATCATGTATGCCATGATATGCACACGTCCGGACGTGGCATATGCATTGAGTATGACAAGTCGATTCCAACAAAGAACCAGGTGAACCACATTGGTTGGCTGTCAAGAACATTCTTAAGTACCTCCGGAGGACTAAAGATTGGGTATTGACTTATGGAGGCTCTCAAAAGCTATGCGCAACCTATTCGCAGATGCTAGCTTCCAAACGGATCGAGATGACTCGAAATCTCGGTCCGGATTCGTTTTTACTCTTAATGGCGCTGATCACCGAAGAGTTCGAAACAAACTGTTACAGCAGATTCTACGACTGAGTCCGAGTACTATGCCGCGTCTGAAGCAACAAAGGAAGCGATATGGATGCGTCAATTCTTACATGGACTATCTGTAGTGCCTAGTTCGAATGACCCGATCACCATCTATTGCGACAATAGTGGTGCCATCTTCCAAGCTAAGGAGCCAAAGTCTAGTAACAAATCTAGACATGTACAACGGAAAGCTCATCTAATCCGGGATTACGTGGAGCAAAAGACAGTAGTGATAGAAAAGATTGCTACAGATGATAACATAGCAGATCCTCTCACTAAAGCATTACGACAAGATAAGCATGAAGGGCACGTAAATTCCATGGGAATCAAACGTGTTCCCGAGTTGTAGTACTTTTTATGGATCGATTCATTCTCCTTTGTACTCTATACGACATCATCGTTTTGATATTTTATATATATACTTTGTTTTTCATGTGGAATTGTACGACAATTTTGAACACCACAAAGTGAACTGAACAAACATCATATCTTGTTAGTCCTTAATTGCCCACATGAGCTGATAACTCTGGCAATTATTCTGTGACGTTGGTTGATGGTGGGTTCAACGAACCATAAGTCAACAGGTTGACTGACCAATCACAGAGGCGATTTATACGGATATTTCGTAGGACACAATTGTGACATCGACGTGGAGTCCTAAATGTTTTATAACATTCGTTGCCCGGTCGTGGATAGGACTTCCATGGTGATCCTAAGAGTCGATTCTTTGACTATCGACTGTCTCTTGAGACTACGGCAGATTTTGGGTGACTTTGGTTTCTTTCTCACGGTCATCCGTAACAGGGGGCCAAGTAGATTTTTTCTGGGTCATTTCATGCTGTGCTTAGATCGGAAGGAGTCGAGTTGAAGGAAATATTCAGCCTTTATCAGGTACTCGATATTTCTCAGGGCCACTCGAGGAGTCAGAATCGAAATGCATGGCCATGCTCGGATACGGATTCGTTTTATCAGTTAAGTTACTCTCTAGTCGGGGAAACCACTCTAGATACAGATCGATTGTAAAATACGACCTTTGTGGATCCAGATCTGCAAATTGTTTTACATTGAGTGGGAGAGATTTTAAATGAATATGAGAATCGGTTATCGCACATACACTTGTTCGGACAAGTGGGAGTTTGTTGAGTTTGTGTCCTCCGCTTAGTGCGGATAACGTCATTGCACATACACTTGTACGGACAAGTGGGAGCTTGTTGGGGTTGGTGTCCTTAACAGTTAGTGCAAGGACTTGTAAACCTCTAAAAGGATCAAAGGGCATACTTTTGGTATTATTATCAGTTGATCCACGTTTATCAATAACGGTTGGCTTGCTAGATAAGTTTGACGTTATTGTCATACAGATGGCGGTGATCAACTGGTCCCTAAAAGTCACACCTATAGGATACGTTCGAGAGATGTGACGGTATGAAAATACTGTCATGTAGATGCCAAATATTGACTAACCAGTTAGTCCAAGTTATTTGACTAAGTAATTAGTCAAATATGTGATGTTGAGATATTATATTTAATACGGATTAAATATCATGGGCTAAGGCGAATTAACCAGTTAATTCGTAAAATTAAATATACATGATTTATATTTAATTAAATGTATATTAAAATAAATTATAAAATACTGTTTTGTCGGACACGTATTAATAATTCAGCTAACCCGCATTATTAGCGATGCCTTAATTTCCGATAACCGATAACAGTTTATAATCGCATCACCGCGTCATATACATTTAGCCATTTGGGTTCGGATTATGAGTCAAATAGAAGAGGAAATGGAAAAGCCCATTTCCTCCCCATGGACTCGGCTTGGCCGAACTAGGAGAACAAAAGGAGAGCCTTCTCCTTGAGTTTAACCTAATCATCATTAGTGAAAGAATTAGGGTTTCGTAGATTAATTTTTCTCTCTCGAAACCGAGATCTCTCATCTCGACAAAACTCACATCAGTTCTCCCTATATTGCAAGGCAATCGGAGAACACTGTTCTAGCACAAGGGCATATCTCGGACCAAGTCTTGGGTGCAACGATTAGGAGGGAATCTGCTTAGATTTCTGATCTTTACGCCGCAATTTAAAGGACCCGAGGTTATTTCTTGTTCCTTATCGTTTCTATTGTTTTTATCGTTTTATGACTATAAATTGCATGTATAAATTTACGTTATAGTCCTGCAATTAAAGGGTAGTATACGGATATTAACCCTCACCTTCGACCTAGGAGCCCGAGTCGACTGCTGTTGTGGACGTCGATGGGTCCTGTGTGGTACCTGGGCGAGCGTTTGGCTCGTCAGTGCTCTCGGGACGCGTTGACGGTTCCCGTTGATCCTCCCAGGACGATGTTCAGGGAGCCTACTGAGGCTGAGAGGGAGGCGGACCTGGCTGGTGCCAGTGGCGACGACCTTCTTCTCCCTGGCGAGGACTACTCGGCGTTCCTTTACGGGAGGTTGGCGTACTGGCCAGTAGTGGTGAGTATCTTTTTATTTTTCCTTGATTTGGTTTCGGGAATTGCGACGAAAGATCATCGATTAACGAGAGCTATTTGTCTTTACAAGAGGTCGAGGCGGTGGGTATCGAGCCCCCAGAGTACCCCGAGACTCTTGAGTACATTGACGCGACTGGGAGGACGACGATCTCCGAGTTGCGTGACTTTGACGTAGCTGTGACGGATGCTGGCCTAGACGACTGGCAGCATCTGATTCGGAGGGTGAGCCTCCGGCTTATTTACCTTTCGTGTAAGAACACATTTGATTTATTCAATTTGCTGAGAATTTCTTTTGAAACGCAGGTCGCGCCGTCTCGGTTCGTGGCACTATGGAGGGTGGCCAACCGGCTACGGGCTACTGCCATCGAGGCACTCGTCGGTGGTCGAGGTCGTCAGGTATGAACCTCATTTGATTTCCTTTGATTTTTGATTTTCCAATTTTGTTTGAATTGATTGACATGAGCCGATTTATTGCTGTTTATAGGCTGGTCGTGAGCTGGAGCGAGAGTTGACCCAGTCTCGGGAGGAGACAGCTCGCTTGTTGAGGGAGCTCGAGTTTCGGGATGCCGAGATTGCTGTTCTTGCGGCGAGGGTTGCTGAGTTGGAGGGTGCCCAACAGTAGTTCTTGTGTACATTTGGACATCTGATCTTGAACATTTTTGGACTTTGTTTGGGGCGCAAGCCCCCAGTTTGCTTGTACATTTGATTCATTTGGTGTATATACGACGGCCTGAGTTCCTTTGCTGCTGGGTTGTGTTGCTTGTATCTGCAGGTTAGCTTGAACAGGTTTGGTAGATAACGGTTTACGCCGTCATGCTGCCGAAATTTACATAGGAATCACGCAAAACATACGTTTTATACATGTGGCCTTAATTAGCGCAAAAAAAGACTCAAAAGAACATAAAAATGCAAAAATGCAAAAATTTTGCCGGAAATGACCGGACGGTAGGGAGGGTTACCCCCTAAAAAAAAAGAAAAAAGAGAAATCTGTAAGTGTAGAAATGAAATGTTGAAATGAAAACAAAAGAAAATTATTTCCCACAATGAAATTTACTTCCTAAAAAAAAAATTCATTTCCTAAGAATAATAAAAAAAGAATTTAAGTGTCATGAAATGGCGAAGGTGTCGATGTCGCCTCGAAATGCGTGCCCGCGAAAATAGGAAACTTGAAACATGGTAAACTGCTCGTATTTACCAAAATAAAATCCCGTAGGAATAGGAAATTATTCGTTATAGAATTAGGAAAGATCCAAACGCGGAAATCACAGCAGTGAGACTGGGGAAGAGGCACAGCATGAGCTGCGTCCCTTTGAAGAGGCGCAGCAGTGGTGCTTCGCCCTGTTCCCAAGCTTGTCCGTTCGGCGGATTTTTGGAAACAAAGAATTAGTATAAATAGAAGCGTCGATGGAGTTTTAATTCACATAATCTTCCGTCTTTTCTTCGTCTATTCACATAAAATTCCCAAAATAAATTTCCAAAAGAAAATTATCGTCATGAATACTTTGGAGATCCGCTTGAAGGAATGGACCAATGAATTTTCGAATATGGAGAAGCATGACATGGGTGCTTATAACCTTGGGTCTTTGTTGAGTTTGAAACTCATTAAGATTGTAAAACCATTTTTGGATGCTTGCCTTGACTATTGGGACCCGAATTATCATGTTTTCCCGTTCCCAGGAGGTGATATTTGCCCATTTCCTGAAGAGATAGCTGCTATTGGTGGATGGGACCCCGAACATTTGCCTGCCATTCCTGCCACTTCCCAAGGGTATAAGAGCAAATTCAGAGACTTGCTTGGACTGACCAGACTTGAGGTGGATCGTCTAGTTACCCCGAAAGGCGTGAGAATGTTGGACTTTATTGACCGCTTCATCAACAGGGCTGACCCTACTGTCTCTCATGTCGCTAGGAGGAGAGCATTTGGCTTTTGTTTGTTGCATGTGTATGTCTTCCAAGGGCATGTTGATGAAGACTTGAGAGGTGATCCTCGCCTTTTGTGCCTCATCGAGCAAATGGAGCTGCGCAGGAGCCCAGCTTGCTTATGCTTAGGAGAGATTATCTTGGGCTTGGATAATAGGAAATCCAACCGCGATCTACCGTATTTGGGGAGTCCCGTCATCTTACAGGTAAAAGACACCTTTTGTTTTTCTTCTTTTTTTCTTTTTTTTTTTTTTCTTTTTTTTTTCTTTTTTTTTTTTTGTTTTGTGTCTAATACCTGCTTTTGGTAGGTTTGGCTTATGGAACGACTCCGATTGATCGAGCCCCCAGTTCATGCACTTTCCTATCATTCCCGTATGATTGCAATGAGGACGCGATTGTACATGGTGGACTTCACCCGGGTCTGTGACTATTGGAAGAACAAGCTGAAGAATGATGATGGCCCGTTGATTAGGTGGATCGTACCGTGGTGGCACCTTAAGTCTGTCACTGGAGTGTCTTCTTTGGATCCCACTAGGTCTGTGCGCATTCCGGGATTGGAGTTCATGGTATGCATCTTTCCGGAAAGACTGATGAGGCAAGTTGGGCTGAAACAGACGATCCCGAGGCTTGACACCGTCCCGCAGACTTCTATGGCGCTTACTACAGAGAGCCGAAGAGAGTGGGCTATTAAATGGGCCCAAAGGAACATGTGGTTCTTGAACTTCTCCGCCAATGCTTTATGGGTGTCAGATTCCTATCTGAGGTGGAGAAAGGCTGCAACTTCGGAAGAGCGTGAGAGATTAAGGAAACGCGAACCTGTTGACTACAAGGTGCGCGAGGGAGAGAAAGAGAAGGAGAAGCATCTGACAGAGGGAGAAGAAGAAGCCGGGCTTCAGGTCATTCGTCCTTCAAAGAAATCAAAGACTACTCCTGTTGCAGAGATGGTGGTTGGCAAGAATGGAAGAGTCAGGCCTCGAGAAAGACCGTTGGTGATTAGGTCTGAAGTGGTGCATGAGCGCCCAGCTCGAGGTCGTGACAAGAAGTATGAGAAGAATGACAAGGGCAAAGGGAAGATGGAAGAATAGCCCGAGTCTTTATTTATTATTTGATTATTATTATTATTGTTGTAATAAAAAGGAGGGGTTTTTAGAATCCTAGCCTATTCTACTTTTATTATGTAACGTACTACTATTATTAGAAAATGAATGAAATAAAAAAGGTTGAATGGTTATGAAACCGTTGTGATTTTCTTTTATTATTCTTGTCGAATTTCAAATGCAATGCAAATGTCCTTCTATTTACATTTTAGATATAATGGGTTGAATCCTGTGAAGGATTGCCTACGTATTCACTTAAAAAAAGCGAAATCAAACCCTTGCGCGTAGTTCGAATAAATGTAAAAGAATAATTGTTCGAAGCAAGAGCTTATAATGAACATAGAAAATAAGCATGAGCTTTAGCTTGTTCTCAAGGTGCGAATTTAGTTTATTTGATGATATGAGGACGAAAAATTTGTCAAAATGCAAGAGCACAGTGACACTTAGCTTATTTCAGTTTGGCCAGGGGCCGTTTATTTAGTGCCACAAGAGCGACACATGGGTTTACGCGAGGCGCGTGTTTTGTCCTATTCTAGGCATAGTATCGTTTCAGTTGGTCAAGGTTGGTGGGGTTTGAAAACTCATTTCCATCTAGGTCTGTGATTCTACCCGCACCCCCTGGGAGTATGGATTTGACTAGATATGGTCCGGCCCAATTAGGTTTGAATTTTCCCCTTGGGTCGACAGGTAAAAGAGCTCTAACCGATTTGAGTACTAAGTCTCCTTCTTTGATGTTTCTTGGCTTAACCCTTTTGTTGAAAGCTCGTTTGATACGTGCTTGGTATGTTTGGACATTATGCAAGGCACGTAGCCGACGTTCATCCAGGAGGATGAGTTCTTCATATCTATCCCTCTTCCAATCGGCTTCCGGGATTTGGCTCTCGAGTAGAATACGCAAGGATGGTATTTCTAGTTCGACTGGTTGTACGGCTTCCATGCCGTAGGTCAAATAGAAAGGAGTGGCCCCAGTGGGCGTCCTAACTGATGTACGATACCCCCATAAAGCAAAAGGGTATCTTGCTTGGCCAATCTCTGTAGTTGTCAGTCATTTTCTTGAGAATTGTGACAACATTTTTGTTTGCCGCATCTACCGCGCCGTTAGTCTGTGGTCTATAGGGCGAAGAGTGGTGATGCTTAATCTTATATTTGGCTAGCAATTGCTCAGTTTCAGCTTGGAAGTGTGATCCATTATCACTAATGATCTCATGTGGGCAACCATATCGACAGATGATGTTGTTTTGTATGAACTTTGCCACATTCTTAGCCGTAAGACTGGTGTAGGAAGCCGCTTCTACCCATTTGGTGAAATAGTCAATCGCCACTAGAATGAAATAGTGACCTCCTGTTCCGGCTGGGGTTATTTTTCCGATTATGTCAATTCCCCATGCGGAAAATGGCCAAGGAGATGTCATCGTATAGAGCAATGAAGGAGGGACATGTTGTACATTCCCGAAGATTTGGCAATTGTGGCAATGTCTCACGTATTTGATGCAATCGGATTCCATTGTGGTCCAATAATACCCTAAACGTGTGATTTTCTTTGCCATCATAGGCCCACTCATGTGGGGACCGCATTCTTCGTCGTGGACTTCTTCCATCACCTTTCGTGCCTGTGAATGATCGAGGCAGCGTAGGACTACACCAAGAGGTGTTCTTTTGTATAACTCTCCTTGCATCAGGATGTATTGGGAAGCTAATAGGCGTATAGCACGTTGCCCCCTTTTGTCCATATCTGGTGGATAGGTACCATTAAGCTTGATATTCAGGATTGCTTGGAACCAGGGTTCCTGTGCGATTTCCTCTTCATCGGTGATTTGGTGGACGTAAGCCGGTTCTGACCGTCGTTCGATGCACAAAGGCATTTCCATCATGTGATCTGGCATGTTTATCAAAGATGCAAGTTTCGCAAGAGCGTCTGCAAATTGATTTTCCTCTCGAGGTAGGTGTAAGTAGGTTACTTGATCGAAGAATTGAGCCACTTGATCTATCCTAGCTTGATAAGGTGCAAGGCTTTCACTTCGGATTTTCCAAGATCCTGTGACTTGGTTGATGATCAGTGATGAATCCCCATGTACTCGGAGGTTTTTGATGCCTAAGCTTACTGCCGCTTGTAGTCCGATGAGACAAGCTTCATACTCTGCAGCGTTGTTTGTCACCTCGAAGTCGAGTTTGACAGCAATTGGTGTATGCTCACCTTCAGGAGAAATGAGCAACACTCCTATTTCGAATCCTCTTAAATTTGATGCTCCATCAAAGTATAGGTCCCAGGAGTCTACATCTGTTTGAAGTATATCCTCGTCGGGAAATGACCAAGTATCTATGGTTTGTGCGTCGTTGATAGGATTTTCTGCGAAGAATTCGGCGACGGCGCGACCTTTTATAACTTTTAGTGGCACATATTTGAGGTCGAATTCTGAGAGCATTAGAGTCCACCTTGCAAGACGTCCGTTGAGGACGGGTTTTTCGAAGAGGTATTTGACTGGATCCATTTTGGAATATATTTTGACGGAGTAGCTAAGCATGTAGTGACGTAGCTTCTTCGTTGCCCACACAAGAGCGAGGCATGTCTTTTTGAGTTGCGAGTATTTGCACTCATATTCCAAGAACTTCTTACTTAGATAGTAAATAGCTCTTTCTTCACTTCCTACGATTTGAGCCAAAGATAACACCCATGGCGCTTTCGATTCTTGTGAGATATAAACCAAGAGGTTGATCTCGTTGTGGCGGCATGAGCACTGGGGGTTTAGCCAATATCTCCTTGATTCGGTCAAACGCCTTTTGACAATCATCATCCCACATGGCGTGGTCTGTTTTCTTGAGTTTCTTGAAGATAGGCTCGCAAATCATTGTAAGTTTCGATATGAATCGACTTATGTATTGTACCTTTCCCGGAATCCTCGACTTCTTTTTCTGTTTGGGGTTGTGGCATTTCGATCAGAGCTTTGATTTTAGAAGGATCTATTTCTATTCCTCTTTGACTAACCACGTATCCCAGGAGTTTGCCAGATGTTACCCCAAATGTGCATTTCTGGGGGTTGAGTCTCATGTTGTACTTCCGTAGCCTTGCGAAGAATTTGCGAAGGTTCGCGATATGTCCCTCTCTTTCCTTGGATTTGACGATCATGTCATCTACATATACCTCAACTTCTTTATGCATCATGTCATGTAGGAGTGTAGTTGCGGTGCGTTGGTATGTAGCTCCGGCGTTGATCAATCCGAATGGCATTACTGTATAGCAATATGTTCCCCATTGGGTGACGAATGCGGTCTTGTGCATACCTTCCATGGCCATCTTGATTTGGTTATAACCCGCATATCCATCCATGAAGGATAGTAATGCGTGGTCTGCAGTGTTGTCTACCAATATGTCAATGTGAGGTAGAGGAAAGTCATCTTTTGGACTCGCTTTGTTTAAGTCCCTAAAGTCAACACAAACACGGATTCTCCCATCCTTTTTGGGTACGGGTACTATGTTAGCTACCCAGTCAGAATACTCGGAAACTTTGATGAACCCGGCTTTGAATTGTTTATCAACTTCTTCCTTAATCTTTAGAGCCCATTCTCGTTCTCATTCGTCGAAGTTTCTGTTTTGAGTTTTGAAACCTGGCTTAATCGGAATCCTATGTTCGGCAATATCCCTGTCGATCCCTGGCATGTCTTTGTAGGACCAAGCGAAAACGTCTTTGAATTCATTTAGGAGGTCTATGAAATCGGCCCTTTCGGTAGAGCTCAAGGTAGTCCCTATCCTAAGTTCTTTGGGTTCTAGTTCGGTTCCTACGTTGATGGGTTCGGTATCTTCTATTACTGGTCCCTCTTCCCCTTCCTGTAATATTTCTTTGGCTACGTAGGGAGGTATTTCGGTCAAGTCTGGGTCTTGGTCATCCTCAGTATCATCATAAACAGAATTGCACTCGAAAGAACACAGAGAGTAAGCAGAACCTGATTTATTCATATTAAGATTTGAGTAAAGTTGAAACAAAGAAGCCAACTGATCCATGGTCAGTGGCGGTAAAGGGACAGTGGTTGGGGCATTTCCCGAACTACCGTGACTACTCGAGGCTAAGCTAGGAGAAACGAAGGGAGTGGGGATGACAACAGGAGTAGACTCTCTAATGACTTCTCTAGACTCCGACTCTGACTCCGACTCCGACTCGAACTCATTGTCTTCTGGTTCTCCTTTGAACATCTCTCCTTCTCCAGTAGTGAGCTTGAAGAGTCTTCCTTGGTTGTTGGTCCATTTGATTGATTTTCTCCATCCTTTCTGCTGCTTTGTGTCGGTTTCTGTGATCAACGCGGTAGGGTTGAAGCGATCGTCCTGAAGTATCATAGTAATGATCTCATCCTGCGCGGCCCTAATGAATCGATCTTCTCCAAATAGTAGGCTAACAGCTTGTTCGTCGAAGCAAGATGCTTGACGGGTTTTGACGGTAGGAACCGTTTCTGGAGGGATGAAGTAGGAATCGTGAAAGATCTCGATTCCGGCTAGCTTCCTCTCAAGGTAGTGCCAAGGTTCGGGAAATCCGTGGAAGAGTTCTGAACTTCCTTCTTGAACAAAGTACCCATTTAGAGTGGGGAGATATGGTCTCATTTGGACTCCCACGTGCTTGCGATTTTGGACTTGAGTGAGCATTTCGAGAACTTCTTCTTTTGTGGGTTTGTACCCTAGTCCAAGTGGTATCCTTGTCGAGTTTCCTTCCTTGTATGGTGCGAAGGTGTTCTTCCGAATTGGGTTCAAAGGCATTCCAGGGAAGTATCCCTGAGATTTGAGTATGTGGTTGACCACCAAGTTGGAGTAGGGATTATAGTATAAGGGTGCCAACTCACTTTCTATGACATTCACACTTTGGAAGCCCCCAAGTTCGTATATGGGATCCGCAAGGACTTGATTGTTTGATTGCTTCTCGATTATTGCTTTGATGGGTGACGAAGTGATCGTCACAACTTTGCCATTTAGTGGGATCTTGATCTTTTGATGAAGGGTGGATGTTACCGCTTTGGAAGCGTGAATCCAAGGCCTTCCCAGAAGTATGTTGAACGAAGCTTCAATGTCCACTATTTGGAAGTTAACTTTTCGTTCGATTGGTCCCGTGGCTATGGTTAGGCTAGCAAGTCCAACCACTTTTCGTCGTGTACCGTCATATGCACGTACACCTTGATTTGTAGGAGTCCAATCCGACTCTTTCATGCCTAGCTTGTATGCCGTTTTGAGGGGTATGACGTTAACCGCGGAGCCATCATCTACCAAAGTCATTGGCACATTCTTCTTTAGACAAATGACGGTGATGTATAGAGCAAGGTTGTGACTAGCGCCAAAAGGTGGCAAGTCTTCATCTGAGAAAGTAATAGGATTACTTAGCTTCGGTGATTCTTGGAAGACCAAGTTGACTACATCTTCAGGAGTGGAGTTATGTGCTATATTCAATTTGGCCAAAGCTTGCAGTAAAGCTTGGCGATGCGGAAATGAGTTTGCCACTAGTTGCCAGACTGAAAGATCAGCCTTGGTTTTCTGTAATTGTTTGAGCAAATGATCAGTGGGGTCATCTTCGTTGTCATTTGGTGTGATGACGTTGGTTGGACCGTTTTGAGTAGTGCTTTGATATGGGCGACCCGAACGAGTTAGGTGATCCACATCTTGGTCTTCACCGTTTTGGACTATTTCCTTGACTAAGGAGTTTTCAATGAGATATTCGTCCTCATCGTCATAGGCCCAAACCCCATTGACTGCAGCTAGTTCCTTCATTCTCATGATATTACTTTCTAGTCGTATGATTTGATCGACTAGTTTATCGACCACGGTGACTACTTCTTGCATAGTGGCATTTTTAGAGAAGATCAAGGGTACGCGTTCTTTAGGTATTGCGTTGGGATTGCGCTAGGTTGTTACCATGTTTTCTAGTTCCCACACTTGTCTATCTACACTCCTTGCCCATGTGATGAAGTCGGCGATGGTAGGGGAGATAGTGGAGTAGAGCCTTTCTTTCTCAATTGCATGAATGTCATTTTCGGTGGGAGAAATGAGGTGTGAGCAATCTAAGGTAGATTCATCACCTGTAATCACTAGAACTCCAAGAGGATTCTGAGTGTTGTTGGGCTTACCTCCCGGTGGTATTGGGAGTCGACCATCTTCAATCATATCTTGAAGCACGTGTTTCAACTTGTAACATTTTTCTGTGTCGTGCCCCTTGCCTCTATGGTACTCGCAGTAGGAATTTTCATCCCAGGACTTGGACTTCTTTTCGGGTTCGGGAGTAGGTCCAATGGGTTGGAGTTTACCTTGTTTCATTAGCCTTTTTAGAGCGTTGGAGTAAGTATCCCCAAGGTTCGTGAACTTCCTTGGTGGGCTAGTTTTCTTGGATGGCTCGAGAAGGTTAACCTCATCGGTCTTGCTAGTAGAGCCGTATGAACGACTTGTGGACCCTTGATATCCTCTACCTACCGTTTTGGACAAGAGTCCTTTACGGATGTCATCTTCAATTCGCGTCCCTAGTACAGTTAAGTCCTTGAAAGTCTTGATGTTTTGATATCTCAAATGGTTGGCATATATGGGCTTGAGATTATCCACAAACTTTTCCACAAGAGTGGCCTCATCCGGGCGTTCAACTAGTTGAGTACTAGTCTTCCTCCACCTACTTAGGAAGTCGGTGAATCCTTCTTTGTCATTTTGGGTAAGAACCTCTAGAGTACGCATGTTGACTTGGATCTCGGCATTATCCGCATATTGTTTTGAGAACTCGATTGCGGCATCTTCCCAAGTAGCGACCTTTTTGTGATCTAAAGTGTAGAACCATTGCTTCGGGATAGTGTCAAGAGATGAAGGAAAGATCCTTAAGAACATCTCGGGTTTGATGCCTTTGATAGACATGTAATCCTTGAAGGCGCGGATGTGGTTCAAAGGGTTCTCATGTCCTTTAAACTTAGGGATATCCGTCATGTTAAAGTTAGTTGGTAATTTGGAATTGACGGCTTCATATTTGCGATTGTTTTCCCTATAAATGTCATCCCCCTTAAGGTACATCAATTGCTTCTCTAGGTATTGGAGTCTCTTCTCAGCTGCAGTTGTTCCTATGATAGGGTTCTCATCTTTAAACTCGTCATCGGAGAAACGTAGTACTTCACTTTTAGGGGAAGGCAACTTTCCCTCTACCTCAAAGATACGGCCTTCGATAAGTTCAAGGCGGTCATAGGTTTGTTCTTGAGTGATTTGCATTTGGGCTAGCGCGGCTAGGATTCGATCATTACTCTCTTGAATTTGCTGGAGATTTGTTTCATCACTTGATCCGGGCATCTTGGAAACTGGATAAGAGATTGGCGACGAATCAAAACACGATCGACCATTCTATCACACTTGCTAAAAGAAGAAAAGTTTTGACTCGTGAAGTGGGTGTGTGCCACTTGTGTGGAGTGAGTTTTGAAGAAAGACAAGGTCTTTGAAAATGTGTGTCCTAGTCAACTGTAGTGTAGTTGTAGGAGTGGACTCGAAGTGAGGTTTTGAAATGGGCTTGTGGCCCGAAGTTTGACGCGACAAACGGACGGAGTTTTGACCGGATTTTGCGCTAATTGCAGGCCTATTATTTTTTCGGAATTCTTGTTTGAAAAAAAGGATTTTGATTTTTTGAAAATTCGTCATGGTTTTGTTTAGAAGTGGTGATCATGTAGGGTTTACACATTTATACAAGCATTATAACGGGATGCTGAGTGCATTTAGAAGGGTTTTGGTTTAAAGGGTGGGTTGCCATACCGAACCATCAAACCCGAAGTCTGTGGAGAGGCTCGTGCCGAACAAGAGTAAGGCCGATTCCTAGTCCATTTCCTCAAGTAGTGAAGGCCCTTGATACAAACAAGAGTAAGCATCATGGTATGGATGACGTCAATCGCTATCCATCCTTAGGCCCAAATAAGAAT